>NC_048222.1:74174585-74396906 GCF_002007445.2 Ailuropoda melanoleuca
TTTCTTTTGAATAAGTCTTGCCAGTGGCTTATCGATCTTATTTATTCTTTCAAAGAACCAGCTTCTAGTTCTTTGATCTGCTCTACTGAGCTCCTGGTTTCTAATTCATTGATCTCTGCTCTAATCTTGATCAACTGCTCTCTCGTGCGTGGGTTGGGCCAGTTCTTCTGTTCCAGCTCCAGCTTCTTGAGATGAGAATATAAAAACTGCATTTTAGAGTTTTCTATTCTTTTGAGTGAGGCTTGGATGGCTATGTATTTTCCCCTTAGGACTGCCTTTGCAGTGTCCCATAGGTTTTGGACTGATGTGTTTTCATTTTCATTGGTCTCCAAAAATTGTTTAAACTGATTTTTAATTTCCTGGTTTACCCAATCATTCTTGAGCAGGATGGTTCTTAGTTTCCAAGTGTTTGAGTTTCTTCCAAATTTTTCCTTGTGATTGAGTTCCAGTTTCAAAGCATTGTGGTCTGAGAATATACAGGGAATAATCTCAGTCTTTTGGTATCAGTTGAGACCTGTTTTTTGACCCAGTATATGGTCTATTCTGGAGAAAGTTCCATGTGCATTCGAAAAGAATGAGTATTCTGTCGTTCTGGGGTGTAGTGTTCTATAAATATCTATGAGGTCCATCTGGTCCAGTATGGCATTCAAAGCTCTTGTTTCTTTGTTGATTTTCTGCTTAGGTCATCTGTCTATTGCTGATAGTGGAGTCTTGAGGTCCCCTACTATTAACGTATTATTATCTATATGTCTCTTTATTCTGGTTAAGAGTTGGCTTGTGTAGCTAGCTTCTCCCCTGTTGGGGACATAGATATTTATAACTGTCATATCCACTTGTTGGATAAATCCTTTAAGAATAATATAGTGTCCTTCTGTATCTCTAACTACAGTCTTTAGTTTAAAATCTAATCTGTCTGATATGAGTGGCATTTTATGGGAGCATTTCGGCCATTCACATTGCAACTGATTATTGAGAGATATGATTTTAATTATGTCATGTTGCCTGTGAAGTCTTTGTTTCGTCTCTTGTAGACAGCAAATGGATGGGTCATGTCTTTTTATCCAATCTGCAACCCTGTGGCATTTTATGGGAGCATTTCGGCCATTCACATTGCAACTGATTATTGAGAGATATGATTTTAATTATGTCATGTTGCCTGTGAAGTCTTTGTTTCTATAGATTGTAACTTTCTGTTCTGTATCACTCTTGGGGCCTTTTCACTTTTATAGAACCCCCCTTAATATCTCATGTAGGGCTGGCTTGGTGGTCACAAATTCCTTCAGTTTCTGCCAGTCTTGGATGGTCCTTATCTCTCCATCAATTCTGAATGACAGCCTTGCTGGATAAAGGATCCTTGGCTGCATGTTCTTCTCAGTTAGAGCTTTGAAAATACCTTGCCAGCCCTTCCTGGCCTGCCAGGTCCCTGTAGACAGGTCTGACATTATTCTGATGTTATTCCCTCTGTAGGTTAGGATTCTCTTCCCCCTGACCACTTTCAAGATTGCATCCTTGAATCTAATATTTGCGAATTGCACTCTAATGTGACATGGTGTAGGTCTGTTCTCATTGATCTTGGGAGGGGTCCTCTCTGCCTCTTGGACACAAATGCTTGTTTCCTTTGCCAGATTAAGGAAGTTCTCAGCTGCAATTTGTTCAAATATCTCTTCTAGACCTCTCTCTTTTTCCACCCCCTCGGGGATGCCGGTGATTCTGACATTGGAACGTTTCATTGAGTCAGTAATCTCCCATAATCTACATTCTTGAGATTGGATTTTTTTGAGCCAAGTTTCTGTTTTTTCCTTCTTTTCTATCATCCCATCTTTCAATTCACTAATTCGTTCTTCTGCCTCTTTTACCCTGGCCATCAGAGCATCCAGTTTAGGCTGAATTTGATTCATAGCATTTTTAATTTCTGCCAGATTTGCTCTCATTTCTGCCCTTAGAGATTCTATATTCTCGTTAATATTTTTGTTAATATTTTTTATTGAGTCAGTAATCTCCCATAATCTACATTCTTGAGATTGGATTTTTTTGAGCCAAGTTATATCCATATCCATCAGTTCTGTGGCAGAGGCCACAGTCTCTGTCTCCTTTCTTTGCTGAAGATTCCTCCTCCTTGTCATTCTGATGAGGAGAGGCTGCGGGGATGCACAGAGCCCAAATTACTGACCAGGACCTAGGTAGTGTGCCCTTGTTTTATAGGGACCTTAGGGATGTGGGCTTCTTGATTTTTCAGCCTGCCTTCTGGGGGAGTGGCCTGCCACACTGATACTCAGGCAACCCTGTTTGGGTAGAGTTGCCCAGTCCTCTGTGAGGGCGGGATGGGGATGGGCACAATGTGAGCCGGTATTTCCGGGCTTTTGTTCTTTGGCCGCTTTCCCTGGTGGTTGTCTGTGACTCTTCTGAGAGTCAGAGCAGCAGTTGCTGTATCCTAGCCTCTGTCTCAGAGCAGAGAGATCACAGTCCACTCTCCACTGAGCTCTCCTGGCCACTTTAACTCTGTTTCTGTCCATGCTGATAAAAACCCTGCAGCCTCCCGGGTTGTGCACTCACAGCCGCTCTCCCAGCCCTCACTTCCAGGGCTGGCACATCTCTGTCCTTTGTGTTTCTAACACCACCAGGAGCCCCCAGTTCCCCCGTGCGCTCCCAAGCTCCCTGTTTCGTCTATTTCGAGTGTGCACTCCAGAGCTCCAGTTTTCAGTTTGGACTCACGCATGTTCCCGAGCTCCTGGTTTCAGTCCAGTTCCAGTGAGCACTCCAG
Organism: Ailuropoda melanoleuca; assembly: GCF_002007445.2. Lineage (NCBI taxonomy): Eukaryota > Metazoa > Chordata > Mammalia > Carnivora > Ursidae > Ailuropoda > Ailuropoda melanoleuca. The sequence goes on from NC_048222.1 coordinate 74,177,347, forward strand.
AGGTCCAGTTTTCAGTCTGGTCACAAGCACATTCCCAGGCTCACAGTCTCAGTCTGCTTTCTCATGGGTGCCGGTCTCACGGGTGCTCCCCAGTGCAGTTGGCTACTGCTTCCCAGTGCCTGAGCACGGCAGCTCCCTCCCCCTTCTGTTTATCTTCCGATATCTGTGCACAGATTCACAGTTCCCTGCTTCATACCTCAATACTCAATGCTGGAGATGTTCATCTGTAGAGATCCAGATATCCAGATGCACCTTCCTGCATCTCAGGCTGATTTCGTGGGTGTTCAGGATGGTCTGGTAGATATCCAGCTTGACTCGGGACCAGCTGAAAAAGGGGTCCTCTACTCCTCCGCCATCTTTTTTGACACCCAACCTCCCCTTTATTATTCTTATTATTTTTTGGAAATGTTTGTAAATGACTGGTATAAATTCTTTAAATGTTTGGTAAATTTCACAATTTAAGTCATTTGGTACCTGGTCTTTTCTTGTAGGAAGTGCTTTTAATTACCAAGTGAACTTTGTTTGCTATACATGTATTCAGATTTTTATTTATGCTTGAGTCAGTTTTCAGTAGTTTGTGTCATTTAAGAAATTTATCTATTTTATCTAAATTCTTCAATTTATTGCACACAGTTACTTATGGCATTTTCTTACAGCCTTTTTTCTTTGTGAAAGGTCAGTAGTAATGGCTCTCTTTCATTCCTGATTTAATAATTTCAACCTTTTCTCTCTTCTCAAAGTATTTTCTAATATCCATTGGAATTTTTTCTTTGATTCATTAGTTATTTAGAAGAGTGTTGTTGAATTCTCACATATTTTTTAAATTTCCCAAACGTTTTTCTGTTATTTCCACTTTAATTCTCTTTAGTTGGTAAAGGTATTTTCTATGATTTCAAATCTTTTTAGGCTTGCTTTATGGTGTAGAACAGGATCTGTCCTAAAGAATGTCCTGTGCACCCTTGAATGTATATTCTGCCATTATAGGGTGACATTTTCTATAGATATCTGTTAGATCTAGTTGTTCAAATCTTTGATTTCCATGTTGACCTTCTGTCTAGTTTGTTCTACTCATTATTGAAAGTGGAGTATTACAATCTCTAAATATTATTGCTAAATTTTCTATGTTTCCCTTTAATTCTGTCAGCTTTTGTTCCTTGTATTTGGAGGCTTTTGGTGAGGGGAGGGTGCACATTTATAATCATTATCATTACATCTTCATCAAGGACTGCTCTCACCATAAAAATGTTCTTTTCTGTCTCTAATAACACTTTTTGTCTTAACGTCTATTTTGAATGGTATTGGTATAACCACTCCAACCCCTTTTTGAGTGCTATTTACATGGCATGTCTTTTTCTATCCTTTTAGTTACAACCAATTTCTGTCTTTGAATATAAAGTGTATTGCTTGTAGACAGCATATTGTTGGATCATATTTTCTTTCTTAAATCCATTCTGCCAGTTTCTATTAACCTTTCTTGGAGTTCAATGCTTCTTTCTTCTGCCAGCTCAAATATATTCCTCCTATAACATTTGTTATATTCCTATAGTAAGAAGTATACTTGTTCCTCTTCTGTTTCTGTAGTTTTCAACTCCAGGATTTCTCTCTGGTTCTTTTTTATACTAACTCTTTAATAACATTCACTATTAAATGAGACAATATTGTCATCATTTCCTTTAATTCTTTAGACGTAGTTTCCTTTAGTTCTTTAACTTTATTTAAAATAGTTCATTCAAAATCTTTGTCTAGTAAGTCCAACATCTAGTTTCCTTAAGGAATTACTAGAAAAAGACTTAATTTTTTGTTTTAAATTCAACTTTCTAAATAATATCCTATAATATCTGTGAAATCAGTGTCTTCCATTCACCCACCCCAAGTTTTCTTGTTATTTTTGTTTTTCTTGCTGCTGATTATTTGTTTAGCAGCTTTCTGTATCCTCTGAAATGTGTGGCCTCTGAATTCTCTGCTAGCTTTTATTAAGTTATTGTTCTTATTTTTAAATCTGACATCCTAAAAGTGATACCTGGTTCAATATGATTTAGCGGTCAGCAAATATTTGGTCTAAAAATTTCATTACATGTTTTGTCTTTAAAACTTCCATCCTTTGCCAAGGGGATCTGTATAAAAAAAAAAGCTTTAAAACTTCAGGCAGTTTATGAAACAGTCTTAGTTTTATCTTCTACTTGTTCAAGGCCTCAGGTTCAGCTGGAGGTAAGCAACTGGTGTCTTCTCCTTTCCCAGGTCTTTCCTGGGCTTTTGCACATGTGCAGCCTTTTAGATCCCCAGCAATATGACTGAGTTTGTTATGACCCTCCAGCTCTCCAGAATTTCCCTTTAAATTCGTCAGCCATTTTCTTGCTTGCCCAACTGAGATTGCAGTCTCAGGCAACTGACTTTTTGTCAGCAGTGTGCTATTATTGTGTTGGTAATGTCCTGGGGTAGGCTTCCTTTACATACACACACACACACACACACACACACACACACAAACACACTGAGCTGGGTTCTAGGCAAATCAAATAGACACTACATTCTGAGAATAGAGACTTCCCAAAGTATTTCACATTTGGGCAAAATACTGACTGTGCTCTGGGAATGGTACTTTTAACAAATCTCAAAAAGCAGTCAGATCTTTCCAATATCTGCAATGCTGCCGGCTTTTGGCTACCATGCAATTGAAGTAGGGAGGCAGGAGGAAAGAAAATAGGTCCAAGTAAAAATGTCAGAGACCCCACTGTCTTATTGAGTTGCAATAGTTTCTCTTGAATAGATGGTCTTCTGTTTATTCTATGGCTTGGATTATTGATAAATTTTTGCATTTGATGTGTTGATTTTAGTTGTTTTGCCCATAATTGTGTTGTTTTAGAGGAAGGTGAAGTTCACCAATATCTTTACTCTGCCATTCCAGAAGTGCAATCTCTAGCTCATTTTTCTGTCAACTGTCAAAAATTTCTGTTTTATTATATTTTTTTGGCCAATTAAAACAGATATTCTTTCTGTGCTGTTTCTTTCACCCAACGTGCAGGCCCAACTCATACCATACATCATAAAGGACCACTGCAGAAGTGAGTACAGGAAGATCTAGAGAATTTTTCTGAGTATGTATATAAATATGTACAGATAGGTAAGTAGGTAGGTATGTTTCTTTCCCTTTGTTCTAAAAAAGATTTAAAAGAATAAAGGCTGGGGGCATCTGAGTGGCAACAGTTAAGTGACTGATTCTTGATTTCAGCTCAGGTCATGATCTCAGGGTCCTACGATTGAGCCCCACATCAGACTCCATGCTCAGTGTGGAGTCTGCTTGGGCGTCTCTCTCCCTCTCCCTCTGCCCCTCTCACTGGTTCTCTCTCTCTCTCTCTCTCTCTCTTTCTCTCTCAAATAAATAAATAAATCTTTTTAAAAAAATAATAAAAGATTAAAGGCTGCTTTACCATAAGGGCTTCCATTGACAAGATTGAATGGTATAATTTGGCAGCTGATAGCAAACCTGGGCCAAAATGTTAAGTGACTTTTCAAAGACAGAAAACTTATGAAGATAATCATAAAGTAAGTTTATTTTAATATCTCACTGTCTTTTTAATGGTATCCAGTAATGTTAGGGGTTTTTTCTGCCACTGGAAGAAAATTCAGTTAGCTCCTCTAGATACTTTATGGTAATAAAAAGGGTTTGAGTCACAACCACAGTCTCAATCTGGTAATTAAAATTATCCAACACAATTGCCTACATTAATCAAAAATAAGACCTATGTCCACATTCCTAAGCTAAGCCTTATTGAAGACAAAGCCTCTGCCTTTAGGAAGGAGAATGCAGGTAACTTTTCTCTTTTGCCCTCATTTTTATCCCTCACACACTAGCTACTAATTCTGACCCCCTCTCCTGAGGTTAGAGGAAAAAAGAGAAAAGAAGTAAAGTAAACAAAAACAATGTTACTTGGCTTGCACCATCATAAGCTACCTCTGGCCAGCAGATAATTAAATCTGAATCTTTTTCCTGTGAGACTTCAGGTTTGTTTGGGGTTTTTTGTGATACCTTCACTCCAATGCTCATACTCAATTACTAGCTATTCCTAGGACTAAAGGACTATTGCTAAAGACTTCAGATTTTAAAGAAAGCTTCCTGGGCACGTGGGTGGCTCAGTCTTTAAGTGGCTGCCTTCAGCTTGGGTCATGATTTCAGGGTCCTGGGATTGAACCCCATATCGGTCTCCCTGCTCAGCAGGGAGCCTGCTTCTCCCTCTCCCTCTGCCTGCTGCTTCCCCTAGTTGTACTCTCTCTCTGTGTCAAATAAATAAATTAAATTAAATTAAATTAAATTAAATTAAATTAAATTAAATTTTAAAAAGCTCCTGAAAGGCTCCCTTCACTTTTATAACTGCATCATCCCAAATGCCCCCATTTGCCTAAATTTGCAAGCCAGCTATTATGAACAGACAGCTCATATTACTAACTTTCATTGCTAATAAGTTATTCAGGCATCATTCCTTGACTTCTGAATCAGACCATAACCTTCTTACAGTCACAAATGATGTCACATAGTCTTTATAACCTTGAATCATCTTTACTGTTATCAACATTTGAGTAAATACAAAATGCTAGTTGCTGTAATGATAACTAATAGTAGCTAATATTTACTGAGCACTTACAATGTATTGTCTAAATACATTTATTTACTTCACATATATAGACAACTTTACATACATAATGATAATATAATCACCTCACATGGTAGATAAGGCATATATTTATTTACTTCACATATATGGATAACTTTATATACATTATGATATGTAATTACCTTACATGGTAGATAAAGCAAACTCATGCAGTAGGTAATATCTCCATGTTATATATATGGAGGATGATGCCCAGGGAGATTAGGCAATTTATTCAAGAACATATAGCTAGTGGGTGGCAGAACCATGGTTTTAGCTCCAAAAGTCCAGCTCCAAAACCAACACATCCACATCCATTAGTAATTGATCTCCTTAATATCCTGGTGACCCTGACACTAATTTTTTATGTGGTCTTAAAAAATCATTGCATCTTTTTCATCTTCAATTTTTTTGCCTATAAAAGGAGAAAGACAGCCCACACTCCTGCTCTGTCATCATGTGGTTCAATGAAGACACCTCCAATAACATCCTCTCTACAAAACTCTGTTCACTCAAACTGTCACATTAATTGGCTTGAACAGCAATAGTAAGAACAATCTCTCTCTCCACCCCATCACCTCACCTCATCTTTACAGTATTTCTAGGTGACAACTGAGTATCCAGGAATAGAGCCTCAAACACAGGTGCAACCACAGGTGCAAAACTAACAACAACAACAAAGACAAAAGCCCTGCAGTCTGAATCTTAAGAACCTCTACATTTTAGCATTTCCTTGACCTTGAGATACTTGAATTCAGCACATGAACTTATCTGGCCTTGTAAACTTAACAGCAGGACCAGAATAAATAAGAAATTTTTAAAAGTATAAGACAACTTTATCTGCTAAGACTTAAAAAGACAATTCCTCCCTTTCACTTTGTGCAGGACAAATTTTCATAATAGTTATATCTGTTCTGCCTTTCACTCACCTTCCATTCTGCTCTCTCTTTCTTGGTTTTCTAAGTCTCCCCTCTCTTGATAAGTGAGCAGGTTTGCATTATCCTTTAAAACACACATCCTATTGTGCTGGTCTGAACTTGACATGAAAACTCCTGTTTGGGAGCTGTCTGAAGAGAACCAATGGAGGCCTTGTCAATAAATAATAAAAGCCCCACACACGCAGGTCTGATTTTTATGTGAGGTGTCCAGAATAAAAGTGTGACATAAAAATTTCTCAAGTGTGGCAATGCAGACTTACTTCTCTAGAAAACGTAATTTAATCTTATCAAATTATCACTTGACAATAGGTTATAAATCAACTATGGAAAAGCAGTGCATACAGCTTGGATCTGTTGCCATCTTCGAAGTCAGCATTTAACCTAGAAATGGCATGTATTATGAAATTAGCTCTATAGCTCACTGTCAATAGCAGATCCATTAATGGCACTTATGCATTTGTTCAGTATCTTGCAATCATCTCAACAGTTTCTGGCATGAATATCCATAACAAGCAGATACACAACAAGGCCAATAAACACAGCTGGTGGAGGTTTAGGGATAACAAGTACAATGTCATGTGTCCATATGGGACAAAGAGATTTACTCAGCTCTAGGGATCCATAATATATCTGGATCCTCTATGACTGTGTATTATTTGCATTGAAAGTCAGGGACCTTTACAATCTTTGGTGAGAAAATAGTACTGGATTTGCACAATATGGTAGGCAAGACAAGTTTGAATTTACAGTCAACTCTCAGTGATTCTTTACTACCAGAGGATGCTTTGCTTATAACAAAATCAGTTCAATTTGACTTTGGGTTAGGTCATTTGGAAAATGGATAAAACAAATTTACCTAACATGTCTACAATTATGCAATTAGTCAACGATGGCCCTAAATCCAGAACCCAGGTCTTCTGACTTCCATTAAGATGATCTTGTATATTTTTATCATATTATTTAACAAAAAGAGGGGGAAGATACAGACCCAGGGTTTTTAGGAAAGTTTGATCTTGAAGACAATACTAGAGAACAAGAAGATAAGCTAGTATATTCCCTACAAAAAGAATAAAGCATGTGTGTTAACGATTTTAGTTATTTCTTGAGCTATTGATTATTATTTAATATCAGTTTATTTATTTCTTAAATTTTTTTAAGTCAATACCATATATGCCATTCTTGTTTATTATCTCCAAAGTAACTTCATTCTAAATGTGGAATTCTGTCACAAAGGTTTAAATAACCAACTCTTTAACTGTGCCTCTTACAATGACCTCCTTTGAAAAAGCAGATAGATATAGCTGAGTAGATGTGGCTAAGTTGATGTGGCTTATAGTCTAAAGTACTTCATGGAAGAAGAAAATTTTATCACCATGTTTTCCTTCTAGAAATTTCTATACTCATGAGAATAAAGGCCAGAATAATTAGATCACATTCAATAGTAATGCATGCCTTAGAAACTCAGCATAGTGAGAACAACAACAAAAAGACTGCTGATATTTGATCCTAATTATTATGAAATAATTTTCCCACCTCTTCCTATTTAATGAACCTCTTTCTCACTTATCTATAGGTTTTTCAATCTCTGACAAGTGCTGCTGTGGAAAAAGAAAAAAAGAAAAAAACTGACCACTCAAAGTTTGGTAGCTTATTAACACCAACAAATTTCACACCTGGCATTATTAATATCTCACATAAGTGTTAAAGTTCAGCTTTGGAATTTATTACTCAGTAGCTCAAAAATGTTATGCGGGGTACTGGTTCTTCCCAAGTTCCAGCATTACATCCTTGATCTGTTTCCTCTCAGCTTTATGCTTGCTCCTCATCATCACAAGATGGCTGCTGCATGCATCACAGAAGTCACCAAAATATTGAGGGATGGAAGAAAAAGGAAGAGTTTCTCTTGTGTGAATATTTACCAATGAGAAAACTTGCCAAAAATCCTTCAAAGGCCTCCCCTCATGTCTCATTAACCAAAATTATATTTAATGTTGATGCTTAAATCATTCACTGTCAAGGACAATGAAATTATCAATGATTGGTTAAACCTAATCAAGATCTATCCCCTTCCTGCTGGGGTAAAGTCAAGCTTGCAACCCTGACTTTAAAAACCAACAGTATCTGCTTGTTTGATGGGGGCAGAATAAAAATTTCAAGCATAGCAGGACAAGATGGAAATCCAAGAGATTAGAAACCATGGGAAATGAATATTGGTTGAATATAAGAACTACAGTGACAAAGCATGGAATAATTAAAGGGAGCAGCTGTAGCAGTCTTGATTTTTTTTAACATTTTGTTTATTTATTTGAGAGAGAGAGAGAGAGAGCACATGCGCCTAAGCAGGGGGAGTGGTAGGCAGAGGGAGAGGGAGAAGAAGACTCCCCACAGAGCAAGGAGCCCAACAGGGACTCGATCCCAGGACCCCGGGATCATGACCTGAGCAGAAGACAGACGCTTAACTGACTGAGCCACCCAGGAGTCCCAGCTGCAGCAGTTTTTGTGTTTCATAACGAACACAGATATGGCATAACCTGAGAGCAAATACTATTAGGAATTTGTTGGTCGGGGAATGTTTCTGTGTAACTATATTTAAAATAAATTAGCAACTTGTACTGTCAAGAACCATCACCACCTCCCTCCCTATAAAAAAAAAGACTCAACCTAGATTTGCCAAATGTCAACTTCTAAGAATATTAAGCTACTTAAGCGCCAAATTTTTATTATGATGATATGATCTCACATTAAAAATGGTGTTAAACAGCACTTAAAAATATTTGGGGGGAGGCACAGAGAGGGAGAATCTCAGGCAGGCTCCACACCCAGTGTGGAGCCCAATGCAAGGCTTGATCTGATGACCCTGAGATCACGACCTGAGCCAAAACCAAGAGTCAGACACTTAACCAACTGAGCCACCTAGACACCCCTAAGGACACTGTGAACATATCAACAATAGGCTTTTAGGCACAGACCTGTGGGTATCAAGTGCAGGCTCTACAAAATGAATTGTTAAACAGAGGGTGCTTGATAGACTGTGATGGTTGAAAAACTTTAGCTTTAGTGTCAGACAAACCTAAATTTAATTCCTGGCTTTACTGATCACTAACTTTGGACCTAAACTTTGTGATAATCAGCATGCTCCTGAAGCATAAGGACAATAAGGCAGGAATCTTGGATGATCGGGAATGATGTAGAGATGATGCCTAGCCCAGTGCTGAGCGTAACAGCCAACAATGATAGCAGTAATGGAGGCCACAGCAGTGTTGGTGATGGTAGCACTTTGTGACAGCAGCTGTGTACTGCCGGAAGTGGTGGTAGCAGCAGGAAGTGTCACAGTGCCATGTTAACAGTCATACAAAAAATTTGTTTACATATCACTGACTATAAAGAAGTAACATACTACTGACTGAAAAATAGTCCCTATGTGTCAATAAGAATGATCCTTTTGATAACATGTTCTCCTTGAGAAGTGTCATGAAATAGTGAAGGAAGAGTGGAATACCTGCACAGCCACTCAGATGACCCCATCAGAGAGGGGACAGAACACCCCCACATCTGGTTGCAGGCAACAACTATGAAATGATGTCACTTAGTAGATCACCGAAGTATTAATTAAGGTGTGAGAAGAAGTACAAGTTGTGACATGAGAGAAGAATTAGAGATACATTTAAAAGAGAGGTAAATCTCACTAACACGTAGTAAAGTAGGGGACTGAGGGAAGAGAGGATGAAACTAGGAATTTTCTGTCCTCCCTTTTCAAGCAAATTTTTCTCAAGACTAAAAGTGATAGTCTCTCCTAGACTCATTATTACCTTCTCCATCATTTCAATTCTCTGCCTCTTATTTTTCTTACTTCAGTAACTCATTAAAAAACAGTTATTAGACACAAGGTTTATGAGAGTAAAGCTGCTTTTGGAAAGTTGTATAACAAACCACTGTTACCTGAAATAGTGGGATGGAATAGCATAAAGGGACAAAGCTATAGAAATACAATTTGTAAAATAATGAAATAACATTCTGCAAGAAATATTGTGCTTAACTTCATAAAATGCCAACCTCTCCAAATTCATATTTTATGATTTTCAGCTTGAATTCCTCACTCCAGTCAAGCTATTTTCACCTGATTACTTTTTCAAAATCCCAGAGTCACCATTTTGTTCATTCTTGTTCAATTAATAAAATTCTTCTTTTGGCAAATCCTTCTTTTGAGTTCCATCCTCTGGATGGGGCTTTTTTTGGCCACTTCAATCCATGCTGATCTTCCCTTAGTTCATTTTGTATTTGGTATCTACTCTGGTCATTAGACTTTTGCCACATGTATTTCTTTCCTCCATTATAATTACTTTCCATTTAAATATGTTCCATATTTTCAAGTAAGTGCCTGGCAGATGGAGTCTATGTCTTAGTATCCCTGGCATTCATCACAGTAGACCTTTCTAACTGGTGTAGTGGAAATGACCCTGAACCAAGGAATAACTCTTGATTTAAATTTGTTGGTACAAGTCAAAGGAAAGAATGACGAAAATGAAAACATATGTTGAAAGGGTCTCAAATTACACATGAAAAAACAGATAAGGCAAGGATTCATACTGTAAACCCTAAAAAATCACTCAAAAAATAAAACAGGAAGACTAAAAAGTCAATATCAGAAAGGAAATAAAATCATATAAAATACTGAATTAGTCCAGGGCATCTGGGTGGCTCAGTCGGTTGAGTGTCCAACTCTTGGTTTCAGCTCAGGTCAGGATCTTAGGATCATAAGATCAAGCCCTGCATCAGGCTCCACACTCAACAGGGAGTCTTCTTAAGATTCTTTTTCTCCCTCTCCCTCTGCCCCCTCCCCTGGCTCACATGCGCACTCTCTCTCTAGCTAAAATAAACAAATAAATAAATGAAATATATATTTTTAAAATACTGAATTAACATATGAACTAGGATGATCGGTAGGGGAAGAAAGGGATAAAGAAAAGGGGGGTAATCAGAAGGGGGAATTAAACATGAGAGACTATGGACTATGAGAAACAAACTGAAGACTTCAGAGGGGAGGGGGTGGGGGAATGGGATAGGCTGGTGATGGGTAGTAAGGAGGGCACGTATTGCATGGTGCACTGGGTGTTATACGCAACTAGTGAAGCATCGAACTTTACATCGGAATCCGGGGATGTACCGTATGGTGATTAACATAATATAATAAAAAAAATCATTTAAAATACTGAATTAGTCTGAAAGAAGGGAAGGAAGGAGGAAAATGGGGCAAAGAACAGATTAAACAAATTTTAAAAAATTAAGATGTTAAATAGAAATCAAACCATGTCAACAATTACATTAATATAAATGTCCTCAACACTCCAATTAAACAGTGATTTTTCAGACCAAATAAAAAAGGATAATCCAATTTTATGTTGTCTGAAAGAATCTCACTCTTTTAAAAAAGATTTATTTACCCATTTTAGTGAGAGAGAACATGAGCAGGAGGAGAGGCAAATGGAGAGGGAGAGAATCCCAAGCAGACTTCCCTCTGAGCTCACAGCCCAACTCAGGGCTTGGTCCCAGGACCTTGAGATCATGATCGGAGCTGAAACCAAGAGTTGGATGATCAACCAACTGAGCCACCCACACGCCCCAAGATTCTCATTTTAAATTAAAAAATGTGACTAGATTAAGAGTAAAAGGAGAGAAAGGGGGTATGAATACTAATCAAAAGAAAGCTGGAATCACTATATTAATACCAGAAAAAGTAGCTTTCAAACAAGAAATATTACCAATTATCAATTGAATAATTGATATGAATCTTCACAGCTTCCATAATTCCCAATCAAAAATATCAACAGGTTTTGGGAGGTGTTTTTGGTCAAAACTGACAGCTGATTTGAAATTTTAGATGGAAACCATTGGATTGTGAGACATCAACCTTAGATTGGAGGAGACACAGGTCTTCAACAAAACAAAAGACAAGATTAGGACAAATGCCTGAAAATACACGAGAAGCATGAAAAATACTCACAAATCCCACTGGATTGCTGTGTCTCTTTGTTCAATAGGCAATGAGGTCATCAGCTGAATGAGCATTTGGACAGTAGCCTGAAATTTTGAAAGAGGGTAGTAATATTTTTGGAATAGTCTCAGTTTAATAGGAGAATGAGCAAGCTAGGGGCACAAAAAAGGATTCTGAGGGGAGGTCTTGAGACTTGAGGTCAAGTTTGAAACCATGTACTTGTAGAGGCACCATTTTGGTGACTCATCTTCTGCAATTCTCAGAGGCTAGGGTATCAGATGACTTGGATGATTGCATGGCCCCAGTGAACATGCGGTAGTGATCAGGAAATTGGTGGATGATGACAGCAAAGATAAGGGAGTGAGGAGGGTATGGCTGAATGAATGTGCATACAAAAGTATTTTCTTTTCACGATCTTGGAGAAGACAGCAAAATGTTAACTTCTATATATCACTCTCTCTCTCTGCTCTCTCTTCCCTCTTTCTCTCTCTTGCACATGCACACACACAGGAGAGTAATTTAAAACTAATATTTGTTAGATATAAGGAAACTAGCTGTGGGTTGAAATCATCCATACAGTCCTGTAGCCAGAAGATGCAAAGCCTCTCTTTATAGGACATACATGAAGATGATATTAAAAATACATGTGAACCTTCACATGAAGATTAACCCTCCACGTTTACAGAAGAGAAAATTACATTTGAAAAAATTTTCCACATGCACATAAACCCAATCCATCAGCAATATTGGAAGTTAACTGCACCCATTTTCAGAATCATCTGGATCTATTCAAAACCATTGCTTATATATGGGATTATGTTTTTCAAGTGAGCAAATAGAATTCCAGCTTGGGATTAGTTTTGGCTTGAGATGTGAAAAGCTGCAAAGTTTTGCTTTCACATTTACCCTAACAACAAAAAAAGCCAAACAAAATGCAAACTCACAACTTTTCATGAGCCTATCAGAGAGCTGAGGTTTTAGGATAACAAGCCAGAAATTTAAAGAAAGACAGGAACCTGAAAGGCGTTGGCAAGGAGAGAAAGAATTGTAGTCCCACTTTCCTGAGGCAGATGCAGCCAGACATATTTAAGATGAATTCAAAATTGTCAATGTTAAGGTCAAGTGTGGGCTAACAAGAAAATATAGAATCACTGGGAGCTTAAGATGTAAGGACATTTGCATTTACTTCCAGGCTTTTCTCCACTATCTAGCAATCCCACTCAAAATAAGTGAAAATTTATATTTACCCCCAAAACCTGTGTGCAATTGTTCATAGCAGCTTTATGTACAATTGGCAAAAATGAAAAACAACCTATATGTGTTCCAAATACAATGTTAAGATGGAATACCATTTAGTAGGAAAAAGAAACAAACTGTTGATTCATACAACATGGTGAATCCTAAATGTATTTTGCTAAGAAAGAAGGAGAGATAAGCCAAAAGTCTACATACTGCATGATTCTATTTATATGACATCTGGAAAAGGCACACCTTGAGGAACAGAGAAGAGATCAGTGGTTGCCAGGGGTTGAGGGAGAGGAGTCCTCTATAAAAGAGCAGTGTTGAGATCATTCTGTGATTTGATCGGCCTTTTACAAAGAGTACTCATCATCAACCCCCTGAACTCATGTCCCATGGAATCCTTTCGGAGAAAGCTGATGTAATAAAGAGGAAATTGGCTTTGGGGGTCCAAAATACTCAAGGCAGAATCTCTAGTTCTTGCAGAAGTACGACCTTGAGTGAGTTATTAAACATCACTGAGTCTCAGTCTCCTCATCTGTTAAATAAGACTTGTTGTCAAGATTAACTGAACAATGAATGTGAAATACTTTTTAAAATATTGATTCTTGTCTTTTCTTTCCTTTGCTCATTCTGAAAGGTCACTCTTAATGTCAGCAAATCCTGGCATTATCAGCAGTCTCTCTCCTGTCAGAAATCTAATTTGTTGTTTCCATGTGGTGTGCAAAGCCAGGTGATAACGTGTATTAGAATGTGTCTAACACATTATCACCTATGTTTTGATTGAAGATCCTATGAATAAATTATGCATTCTTTTCTAGGATTTATGTTTTGTGGAAGCTATCAATGGATTTAGCTGTGAGGAGCTTCTGAAGCAAGAAGCAGGGGAAATGAGCAGGAACGGAAAAATCTTGGATATTAAAAATAACCCCCCAGAAGGCAAAATGACCTTCATTTGTTTATGCTCTCAAGCCCACGCTGAACAAGCTGCCACAAAGAGCTTTATTATACAACTGCAGAACAAGATGATATTCCCCACATATTTAATAATGATTTGGGGATTTGAAAATGAGAAAGAAAAAGCTAAGGGGGGGGATTTTTGCAGTCTCCTGGTCTCTCATGCAGAGGAAAAGAAGTGAGAAGGCTATTGCCATAGTCTAGAGGAGAGGTGGGGAAAGGCTAAAATAAGCAGGCAGTGAGCAAACATGGGGGCAAAACTGGGAGGGAACTCTCCTGGGGAAGATTCTCTGTGTGGACACTCCTTAATCCTGCCTTCACCTGGATCCTGCAGATTACAGATGAGGCTAACATTTCAAGTGTGACTCCGAGAATGATGGCACCCGGAACAGAAATGGAGAAATTGGGAATAAATGTCCAATGTGGAAGAAATTGAGGAGCTGGGTTTGGGCAGGTGAAGCTTAAGGCACCAGTAGTATGTCCATGTGGACATTACAGTTAGAAAGAAAGGGTTGGTTCTCTGCTAAAGGCTTGTGTTCTAGTGATACATTTGGGAGAAATTCCCTTAGAAATAATAGTAGTTGGAGCCACAGAGGTGGTTGAAATAACCCAAACAGAGAGAACAGAGGGAGAGTCCAGGACAGATAATGAGCAAAGATCAGGGAGGAAGCTAAGAGGGGAAGTTTTAAAGAGGGGGCATTAACCCACAGGTTCACATACTGTGATGTGGCCAGGAGGAGAGGCTAAACCAACCAAGAGTGCTCCTCTCTCTGATTCCACACAAGACCTAGAGACTGAAGAAGGAACTAATAGCTGCCCCGTGATTCTCTTTCTTTTTTCACCTTGTGTTATTCTGTAGCTTAAAAAGCAGAGGGAGCAGCTATCCCCAAACTCGAACCTGGATCTCACACAGAATAGCAAGTTTAATATAAAAGCTGCTGAGGGTAAGGAAAAAAGGAAAATCAGGCCAGGCAAGGAAAGGACAAATCTGTGCTTCTTCCACTTTTTACTAGAACCTTATACAGTATCTCACCCTGGGAGTCTGTTACCTCCTCTTGCGTAGATGTGGGGGAAAGCATCAGATATTACTAGCTTGATTCAGCAATTGTTATTGATTACCCACTAAATGCAAGTCTCTGTGCTAGGAACCTTCCGAATAGTTCTCAAGCTTCAGTTGATCTCAAAATCACTTGGATGACTTTGAAAACTTGGAGGACAGATGGCTGGTCTCCATCTCCACAACTTCTCTTTCAGTAGGGCTGGGGTAGGTTAAGCATTCCTAACCTATTCCCAGGTGCTGCTGCTGTGCAGGTCCGCAGGCGGTACTTGGGGAGTGACGGATCTAATGGTTCATCATCAGAGAAGAATAAATGAGTCGGGGCTGTGAATTCAGGAAGAAAATGAAGTACAAAATTTTGCAATGTCTTATGATCATGAGATGGATCATTTTAACACTCTTCAAATGAAAATCAGAATTCACCTTCTGTCATCACAGGCCACATATTTCTCACCTTCACCAACAATTCTAGAACAAAATTTACTCATCTCACCCATGGATGAAAATCCTTTCGTATAACCTACAGATGAAAAGACACTTGTATCACCTAGAGATAATAAATAAGTAAATGCACCTGAATCTTATCTAATACCTCCCTGATCCTCGGGAACAGAGGGAAAGACTTCTACTTTGTCAGTTAGTTCTTTCTCTCCCAGTTCTGCATAACCAGACCTCATTTATTGACCCTGCTCCTTCATTTGTATCAGCCTTTTTTCTAACTCACTTTGGATAATGAACTTCTTGAGAACAGGGATCTCATTTTTTAATTTTATGTGCCCAGTACCAGGTATAGAACCTAACCCACTCTTTAACTAAGGAAGGAAAGAAGGGAGGAAGGAGGGAAGAGAAGGAAGAAGGAAGGGAAGGCAAGAAAGAAGAAAAGAACATAGGGAGGAAGGAGTCTGGTTTAATCCTGGACTTTCTGCGCCAGTTAACACAGCCCACCAGGCAGCTCGGCCTTGGCACTATTCCTCTGTGGACCAACAGGACCTGTTATTGGGCAGCTGTCCTCCAGACTAGTCTGTTTCTATCCTTCAACTTTTATGTGACCCTCCCCATCCTCCTTCCCCCAGTGTGACCCCTGTTCTAGCCATGGGCTCCCTCACAGCCCACCCGTTCTAGCTGAATGACCGCTTAACAACCTGAGTCAAAACCAGTCCCATGGTACCAGAGGCACCCAGGCCAAACCTCAGTTGTCTCTAAGCTCCCCGTTGCCTTGATGGCACGTTCCCAGGCAGTCTCCAAGGCCTCTTACCTCTCCCTGCAGGTGATTTCTCCTGGGCCCCTGCTTTCCCAGCCTCATTAGTACCATTATTTATGCTTAGATTCTTAAAACAACCTTGTAACTGGGCTCCCTATTCCATTATTTCCCTCCTCCAGCTAATCCCACACACTGTTGCCACATTAATCATCCTTAAACACCACTTACATTATCATAGTAGCAGTTACTCTTTATTAAGCACTTAATATGTGTCCAATGTAATGCTAGACATTTTATATGCACTATGTCATCTCATTCTCACCCCATGAGATGTGTATTATTATCCCCATTTCAGAGATGAGGTAACTAAGGCTTACTCATCTATAAAGACTTGCTTATAGCACTATGTTTCAGGCCCTCCACAATTTAACCTGCATTCCGAATACTTGCTCTCACCCTTCTCTTCAAAACCTCTATTCTTGTCAAACTGGTTTACTACGCCTCCAGATATGTCCTCACCTCCCCACGTTTCTGTCGGGTGTATTTCTCAGAGCCTACACAGATCGCCAACCACACAAGTACAGGGTCTGCTGAGGAGCTTGCTGGCCTGACCAGGAAGCCCAGTCCTGCTGAGTAAAGCATATTCTGCTTCCAATAAAGCTGTGAGCACAACCGACCCATTGAACTTGACCACTGTAGCCATTCAAGCCACTCCAGCTCAGGCTTGGAGAGTAATGCTCCCCTCTTCCTTGGTTGCTGAAACTTCTCAGCCCCTGGTTCCTGCTTCAGATCATTCCTGAGTCTCTGGAGTACGATCTAATAAATCCTAGGAATACACATGCACCATCGTATGGCTCAATGGTCATCTAAGTCACCAAGCATTCAAACAAACAGAAAACAGAAACTTAAACAGGTATGGCAATATACTTTTGATAGACTGATACATGGTAGGTAATTAGAGAGATAGATGAGAGAATATAGAGGTATGGAGATGATAGATAAATACATAGATACATCTGATAATAGGAAGATAGAGAGAGAGAGAAGTAGACAGAGAGATGGATAAACTATTAGGATTTTCAGAGAAACAGAACATTTATATATGCATTTATATATGTGAATTTAGTATGTATGTATTATACATATGTATGTAGTTATACACACACATATATATATACACACACATACATGTATATATATAAAACAGATTTATTCTGAGGAGCTAGCTCATGCAATTATAAAAACTAAGAAGTCCCAGGATCTGCCTACTGCAATCTGGAGACCCAGGACAGCTGGTGATATACTTCAGTCTGAGTCCAAAGGCCAGAGAACCAAGGGAGTCAATGGTTGTAAATCCCAGTCCAAGGCCTGGAAAAGTTAAAATGTCCCAACTCAACAGTGAAGCAGGAAGTAAAAGGTGCAATTCTTCCTTCCTCCATGTTTTGTTCTATTCAGGCCCTCAGTGGATTGCATGATGTGCACCCACTTAGGGAAGGGCAATCTGCTTTAAAGGATCTACCCATTCAAATGCTAACCTCATCTGGAAACACCCTCACAAACACACCCAGAAATAATACGTAATCTGGGCACCCCATGGCCCGTCAGGTTGACACAGTAAATTAACCACTACAGACAGATAGAAAGTATATAATTTAGATACACACTTGTTTATCGCTTGCTTTCACTGGGCAACCATAGGCATCCGATTGTATGTGGAGTTTACTTTGTGCAATGTTCTTTCTTTGGGTGGTCTCTTGGCTCACTCCCTCACAACACCCAGATCTCCCTTAGAAGTTTCCTCTTCTGAGAGGCCACCTCTGACTAACTGAAGTGCTCCCTTCACACTGCTTCATAGACCTCATCTCGACCACCTACTGTACCCGCAGCAGCTCTGTCTCACTCAAATACAAGCTCTATGAATTCAGGTACTTTGCCTGCTATTCCCTGTTGTAATCTCAGAATCTAAAACAATACTTGGCACTTAAAAGGCCCTCAATAAACATTTGTGGAGAGAATAAATGTAGGCAAGATGCCTACAAAGTAATGAGGAATAAAAACCTCATTTGAAAATGGTCTTATTTTAATTCAAATGTATATACAGTGTCCAGTGTTTAATTATAGGGAAATGAGTGATACTATTAAGAAAACTATCCCTGCCTTTTTCAATTTTCCAATTAGTGTGCATTTAACCTGATTCCAGCTCCATTATTCACCTGGTGGCATATAACCAAAGTGTAGGTATAATTCAGAAAAGCTTCTGTAGGATTACCTGGTCATTTGAAACTGAGCCTATAAACTGGAACAGATGTCCAGGCATCAAAGGATGGTGACTAGACATGTACCTGTCCTGTTTTATGCCTGATGGCGGGAGACATTTTTCTAAAGGATTCCAATTTTTTATAAACCATTAGAAAGGAAAATAGAGAGTTGGATGGGAAAACAGAGGCTGAAAAGTAAACACAAATGATTCAAATTTCCTCAGAAGATATGGAGTTTTCTTAAGGATCTGCCTGATTTCAAGATACAGCTGAGATTTGCATGTCTCCCTCTCCCCAGTCCATGACCACTAGTGTGTTTCTATATTTCCTTCATATGCCCAAGTGGCAAAATTTTACCATTTCAGGACATAATGATGACAAAATAATTGGTGATAATCCTCCCTACCCCGGATGTAAGACAGCTGTGCAAACCTTCAGACAGACCCAAGGGAGACTTGGGGCTTCAGTACTTCCGAGAAAGCCAGGACAGTCTTTGATCAGCCCCAGGAAGCCAACCCCCACCTTCTTCAACATCACGCTCCCAGGAAAGCCACAGATATATCGATTTCAGGAATATGCTAGCCAGGGTACATGCTGGATAAATGGGGAAAAGCAAGAGAAAGCCCTGATGAAAGAGCAGTGGGGGGGGGGCGGTCACCAAATGTAACTGCACCCTTTCTGAAAGGGTGTTTGTGCAGGTGCAGGGGCAGCCAATTCTGAAAGGACCTTTGGCCCTCTGGCCTGGCTGGGCCATATACAGTTTGGCCATGATGCACCACGCTTTAGCCAAAGCCAGGCATAGAGGGGAAACCTATTCCCTTCCCTTAAAATTAATGTTTCTCTACAATGTGTAGCATCACTCTATGGTTTCTTTGTTTTTACATTGTGCTACTTGGGGAAAACATCCTGAGTATTTTTGGTTTTACTCTTTCTCTCACCTTTTTTTTTTTATGGAATGAAGCCTCGAAAAATTACCAGGCAACAGAAACACAAGCCAATAGAGAATGGTGTGTAGTAAAACTAAAACAATTTCAATCAATCATTTATTTTGTACCTACTATGCTCAAGACACATAGTAAGTGGACACTTCGAGCAACGGAACAGAGAACAGAATAAATCAGGACCTTTCATCAGTAATATTTTTTTGAAATTTATTCTGTTGTCTAGGAACAAAATAGTGATGATTTAAAATCTTAAAAGGCATTTCTTCTTTAAAATTAGGGTTCTAATGAAAAGCAGACTAACGATGTTCCAGAAAAAATATGCTTCCATACAATATTTCTATCTTCTGTTTGCCCCATCTAGATCCACTTTCTATCCTTCTCCACTCTGTTTTGTACCCTAGGAGGTTGGTCCTTATGGGCTATAATTATAACAAGGGATCTATTGTCCTCTGCTCCTGGTTGTGTTTGGCCAAGGGGAGGCTCTGGCAGAAAACTGGAGAAAGGAGAATAAAGTCAGGGTATTTATTTCTCAGAAATCTTCCTATAATCAATGAAAACCAGCTCTGTCACTTGACCAACTCCTCTTAAGTTGGCCCTACACATGTAACTCTTTTACTGGGCCATAGTAACTGTTCAATTCTCTTGCCCCTCAGCCTTGCATATTTACTGGG
Source organism: Ailuropoda melanoleuca (assembly GCF_002007445.2). Lineage (NCBI taxonomy): Eukaryota > Metazoa > Chordata > Mammalia > Carnivora > Ursidae > Ailuropoda > Ailuropoda melanoleuca. Next base: position 74,197,253 of record NC_048222.1, read on the forward strand.
CTTGCAATTTCCCTGCAGTATGCTCAGAATTTGCAAATATTCCCTTTATTAAGTACTCTCTTCAATTGTCCTGTCTGCTTCCTGCAAGGACCATGGCTAATGCATATCTCTAGCCTGCTAATGGAAGATATGGACAAGAGTGAGGAGAAAGAGACAGGGAAGATAGGGAGACAGAAAGGACAGAAGAAAGGGCAAGAAATGTGTATTATGATCCTTATCTTAGACTAGGTGGAAGAGTGTGAGACACAGAGTCCAGACATAAGGATTAGTCTTGAACAGAGGCATTATCTTCTTGGACTGTAGGAAAAGAGACTAGAATCATTGCAGATATAAAAACCTTGTCAGTGTGTGGGCTGGAAATAAAGGTAGTTTACACCTGATAGTCATAATTTTCTTAGTAAGGTAGGAATCAAAGTCATTTGCTAAGAGTGAATGAGATGTGAAGAAGGTAAAGGTGTGAAGATTGTGTTGAAACTTTAGCCACTGCCAGAAGGGAAATAGTGTTCTCACCTGATGCATGTAAACTGGATTCAAAGAAAAGTCCAGCTGATTCTGGAAACTGATTTGTCATGGTACAAATCCACATAGGGGTGGTGATTTTTCTCCAGCAGCTCTCGGAAGTCCTGATATAAGAATAGAAAAGTGGATAACAAAAGTGACCCAATGGGCAATTTCGAAATGAAGCTACTAAGGTACCAATACAATGATTTAAAACAGTAAGGGTTCTGGAGCTAGACAGAAACTCAGTGCAACTCTTTCCAGCCACATCACCTGAGGCAAGATATCTAACCTTTCTTGCTCACGCTTTCTTCGTCTGTGAATTAGCAATAATAATAATAATATCTAACCATAGAACTTTTTTTTAGAATTAAATGTTATATATGTAAAGTGGTTAATAATATACCAAATGTCTAGAACATGCCTAATAAAGGTTATCTTTTGTTATTACTCATAAAGTGTTGAGAGTGGTGGGGGAAAGTAATAGTTAAATAATGCAGTGAAGGTCTAGGCTAGTATGGGGAAGAAGTGAAGCCATGAAGGAGTCTTGTGGACTGAGGGAAGGGAAGGAAATGAGAGACTGGAGATCATAGTGAAGTCCAAGCTGAGAGTACTGGGAACTAAAGGAAGGACTAAAGGCATGGAGAGTTCGTTATTGGAGTTTATGATTTCAGAGGCGATGCAGAGAGCTGGTCCAGGCTAGTATTGTCAGACAGGTGGGATACAATGCTCTCCTCTGCAGCCAGGAGAAAGTACTCCCCTATCATGGTATGCAGTCCAGTTGAAGATGGAAGAGGACTGAGTCAGGTGTGAATACCCTCAGGTAATGAAGGAGAGTGCCTTGAAAGTCAAACAATAACTGGTCAGATTGGCAAAGGGAGGGGAGAAATTGTAGATGGCATCTTTGTGCCCTGTGAGGTGAGAGATCAACTGTCTATACTCAAGCAACTGTGAGAAGATGGCATCCTTAGAAGACCTAGCTTTCAGTTAAAATGCAAAGTGAGGTAATCTCAAACATCAGGTCATAAAGTGCTTTCTTGATGAAGTAATATATAACTAAATTTCAATTTAGTTTCTAAAATATGCATTTTTATCTACAGTAAAATAAAGAGAATGCTTCATTCTTAAAATGGGAAACATTAAAATGTACATATGATAAAATATTAAAATACGTATATGTAAGCATAAATAGTCTTTATCACAGAAAAATATTTTAATTTTTCCCATTTTTGGTTTGAGAATCCAATATAAAATTATACTTCAATGAAATTTATAATATGAACTTTAATAGTATACTGACACAAGCAAAACATTTTACTTGAAAGCACTTCTTTATTACATACCACTCAAAAATAATTAAATGAGGGGAGCTGGGTGGCTCAGTTGGTTAAGCATCTGTCTTTGGCTCAGGTCATGATCCCAGGGTCCTGGGATCAAGTCCCATATCGGGCTCCCGGCAAAGCCCTGCTGCTGCCTTTCCCCGTTTGTGCATGCTCTCGCGCTCTCTCTCTCTCTGTCAAATAAGTAAATAAAATCTTCAAAAAAATAATTAAATGAATACTGAACTCCAAAAAAGGGTCAAAAGAATTGCATAGTATTGCAAAGCAGGGTCATAAATTTAAAAAGATGGTCAAGTGAAGTGAAGTAAAGAAAAAGTGTTGGAAATATTCTGGGAAGAGACAGAAGATAAAGAAGAGCTTGTTGCTGGTATTGTGATGTCTGTGACAGGGCTGGCGAGCAAGAGGGCAGCAGGGGAAGAGTGGTAGAGGAGTGAGCTTGAGGTAAGAAGAGGAGGAAGCAGGGTGGTGGGACTGGGGAGGCTGCCCTGTAGGAGACGTGGTGACAGACTGAGAAGCACATTGGGACTGGCTGGGCAAGGTTTCACTGGTGGCAGGCAGTCATCCAGGGGACCAGGTGCATAATGAACTTGCAGAGTATGACCTGGCCAATAGACTCCAAATGTTGTTTGCTCTAGAATTCAAGCAGAACCCTGGTGAGGGGCCCTGTGGGTGACCGTGTGGAGGAGATAGCACTAAGAGTGAGAATCCACCATGTCTGAAAGCAGACTCTGTACAAAGAATAGAGGTTGCTTCAGGGACCATTGCCTTCTGGTAGAATCCCCTGTAGCTGTCATGATACGAGGATCTGAGGTTCACATGGTCCCGGGGAGTGCTGGAGGGGGCTGAGGACACTGGGCTCCTAGGAAGATCCCCCTGGCCACAGGTTAAATACGGGAGATTAAAAACAGAGGTCAACTTTGAACGCCTGTCACATCTCAGTTGTTAAGAGAGCAAATCCTAAGAGTTCTCATCACAATAATTATTTCCTCTTTTCTTTTTTTTCTTTCTTTTCTATTTATTGTACCCATATGGGAAGATAGATGTTAGCTGAACCTATTGTGCTGGTCATTTCACAATAATATAAACAAAACCATCATGCTGGATGCCTTAAACATATACAGTGATGCTTGTCAATTATTTCTCAATAAAACTAGAAAAAATAAAAAAGATAAAGAGTTTTTTTAAGGCTTTAATCTATAAGGAGAAAGAAAATAGAAATACATAATTCTCCCCATTCCCCTCGCCCACTAGGAGAAGATGAGATGTTTCCTAAACAGTCTAGTAAGCCTGGCTTCAAGAAACACCAGGCACAGTGGAGGGCCAGAGTCCCACACGGGGATTACAGGAGAGTTTGTACACCAAACAGTGAAACACACAGCTCCATCCTTTTCCTGACTCCTAGAACAGAAACAGCCACACTCATAAGCCCCCAACAGAAAATTAAAAGACCCCTTTCTGGATAAACTGACCAGCCTAGTGAAACAGCCTGGTCCAGTCGCCCTACAGTGAGCCCTTCAGTCCACAAGCCTGCACAGAGATTACCTTTTCCAAATTTCACTCTCAAATATTAAACGCTGCCATAGATCATTAGATATCTGAGGAAAGCCTGAAAAATGATGGAGAGAGACCAAAACAAATAAACAAAAAGGCCTTGAAGGAAAAAGAAGGAAAAAAAATGTTTCAATTATCATTAATGTCCTCATAGAGATAAGAAAAGATATTGAATCCATGAAACAGAACATGATACTATTTTTAAAAAGGAACATTCCAAGAACAAGAAAAATTCTTGGAAATTAAAAATATGAGAGCACAAATAAAACACTCAATACAAGGAAGCTGGAAAAGGAGATAAAATATTTTAAAGAGTAAAACAAGAGATTTAAAAAATAAGAAGAAACTGAAGTCCTATGAAATTTGGAGAAGCAGACTAGTATGTTCAATGTCCAAAGATTTTGAAGCCCAGAAAGAAGAATTAACTAATATAGTAGCAATACAAGAGATTTCACAAAACTGTAGATCAGTAGTTTCTAGATTGAAAGGGCATTGAATAATTAAATGAAATCTTAAAAATAAATACATAAAAATTTAAAAAGAATTAAAAAAAAAAAAGAGTGAGCCTACCAAGTCACCAACATAATACCTTTTGAAAAAAGGAGAACCAGAACACTTTCCAAGAGAAAATACAAATCACAGCAAGGGATAAAAATCAGAATAACAATGGCCGTCTCAGTGGCAGCTCTAGAAGTTAATGAGGTAGTGAATTAATTCCTTCAAAATTCTGAGAGAAAATAATTTTTACTTAGAATTCTACACCTAGCCAAAATATCAAACTAGAAACTGAAATAAAGATATCTTTAGACACACAATGTGTCAGATAACTTAACCTCCCAAGCCACTGAGCAATAAAATTCTCGGCCAAAACGAAAGAAAAACCCTAAAGAGATGATAACTCAGGATCCAGAAAATGTGGTAGGATCAGAGACAAAGAGAAGATTCTACAGCCATCTAAAGAGTTAAAACTTATCATATACAAAAAAATCAGGAATCACAATATATCAGCCTTTATTTTTTTTAAAGATTTTATTTATTTATTTATTTGAGAGAGTGAGAGAGAGGGAGACAGAGCGCACGTGTGCGAGCACGCGCAGGAGCGCAAGCAGGAGTGGGGGCAGGGGCAGAGGGAGAAGCAGACAACCTGCTGAAGGGGAGCCCCCCAAGGGTCTCCATCCCAGGACCCTGGGGTCATGACCTAAGCTGAAGGCAGATACTAAACTGACTGAGCCACTCAGGTGCCCCTATATCAGCCTTTTAAATAGTAATAATGCAAGCTGGAAGAAAATAGAACATGGCCTTTAAAATTCTTAGAGAAAATAACTTTCAACCTAAAAATCTTTATCCAATCAAACTATCTCTCAAGTGTCGGAGTAAGTAAACATTGGTTTGTGCCCATGCTATATAGGATTAGATCCTGAGACTATCACCTCCTCCTGTGGCTATAGGGAAGCTAATTGCCTCTATCATAAAGCCACAGACCAGTCATCACCTCCACCTGTTATGCCATTTGCAAGCAGCCTTATTATATATGGCACAGGCTGTGCACTGCACAAGTAAAGGAGGTAAAGGGGGGGATTTACATAAAGCATATCAGTGCTCTCTGGAGTTGTTGTGTTTTGGAACACATCGCAGTTATGGCAGGCATGAAATGATAATCTTCTAGCAGTTTAGGTTTGAAGATTACAAACCCATGAAATAATACTCAGTATCATGTATTTGGGAAAAAGCCAGACAGCAATCTGCCACTTAATAAATAAGTTCAATGATCATAAAAATACTGCTGTGGAACTGGGCCTGCTAGCTATTTCAACATGTATGTGCTGACCATATTTTCCCTTTTTTACAGTCTTTCAATTCTAAATAAATGTGGAGAGTGCAAGCAAAGGTTTTAGGTTCTTCAAAGAATTACTCATTCCAGATTCTGAAGCATTACCAAACCTGTTATCTATAATTCATTAGTAAAAGCACACACTATGATGGCATGGGGTGGGGTAGGGATAAAAGAATAAAGTACAATGTGAGAACTCACTGGATTGCATTTCAGAGGAAACCTCTCTGGGCTTCATGTCTGAGTTAGCCAATCTGAAATTTAAAACCACAAAGCAAAGCACGCACCAATTAAATTCAAAAGAAAAGCAAATAAATATTTCATCAGAAAATTTCAGATCCTCAAAAGATATTACAAAGTGAATATCAGAATATTTAAAGGCCTGTAAACTAGGTAAGAATTTAGACTATGAAAATTATTTCAGATAACATTAAGTACCACATTTATGCATTTTTCAATTATTAAAATCTTCTTAAATGTATCTTGTATATATCACCCTCTCCACCTTTTTGAAAATCCTACCCTTCACCATAAGTATCTTCGCTACCATCCAGACCTTACCCAACATTCAGAACCAAGTGAAAACTTCCGTATTTCCTCCTATGCCTTTCCTGACCTTCCTATCCCATTATTTCTGCTCTCAGGTGCCACCCCATAGCGCCATTTCTTGGTTCATACCTAATGAAGTAGCAGGTCTTATTTCTTCAATTAGGTTTTAATCTTCCTGAGAGCAAAAACTTTTCCCCTGGACTCCATGTATCCAACAGCACTTAGCTGAGTGCTGGAACATAGTAGACACTCAGTAGATTCTCTCCAAGTATGTTTCTATGTCATATGACAAAAAGGAATGTTTCTTTCTTTGCATCAGGTCAAAGTGTTTCTTTAATCAGGGGCGTGACGTACAATCACACATTCAAAACTTTGCATAAAATAGCCCTTGTCAGAAAGGAATGTAGAAACACCATACCATATTTTTACAGACATTTTCATTTTCTAGGCCATCTTTTATCTAAGACGATGATCTCAAATACCATGATACCTCTAAAATGTATGCCTACAGCCCAGACATCTTTTCTAGGCTCTAGAATTATATATCTACTACCTCCTCTGTTTGAACATCTCACAAATAACTCAATTTAACTTACCCTAAATTAAACTCAAGATCTACTCACTTTCTCAAAATAGAAGAAATTTGATGAATGGCCTCACCGTCTACCTTGTCCTATGATCCAGGAACTCTGTGATTAAACTTGAATCTCTCCATCATTCATCTCTCCCAACTAATCTGTTGTCAGACCCCCTCTCCCATAACTGACCTACTGTCACTCAAATATATGCACCCCTCCATCTCCTTTGCCATCATCAAGTCCACCCTATTGTTATCTGTTGCCTGAGTCATGCCAGAACCTCATAACTAGTCTCTCTGGAGCCAGTCTTGTCACCCTTCCAATCCATCCTCCATGCAACAACCAATACAATCTTTTTACACAAATATGATATCACTTCCAGGCTGAAAACCGTCCATTGGCTTCTCACTAGACTTAGAATAATATCTGTAATGGGTGCCGTGGTGTGTACTCAGGTCTTCCCCTTCAGAACCAAGGCATACATTCCCCCAGCTGCTGGACATGAAGCTCTCAGCTGAATCTAACTCCATGACTTGGCCTCAGATAAGAGCCACCTCAACCTAGATCACACTCTCTTCCTCAGAGAAGTTCCCATTCAATCAGTAGTCAACTGGCCCTTGAAAAACAAGGCTCAGCTCTTTCACCTAAACTTATGATAACTCTGAAGGGCCCTCCCAGTTCCTTACAGGATGAAGAGACAAGTTTCTTGAGACGGTCTTCTAGTCCAATTTATCTCTCTGCCCAGTCCCACTTTCTCCACTTTCCCATAGGTATTGATCCTTACGGCGCTCACCAATAAATTGTCTGCATGCTAATCTGTGTCTCACAGTCTGCTTCTTGGGGATCCTGACTTCCCCTGACTTTGAAAGGGAAGTAAGGATAATAACAACCTTAACATGATCTAGAAGGTCATACATGATCTGACCTCTGCTGACTCCTATACCACACTTCCCCAAGCCCTCAGTACTCCACCCACTCTATCCTTTCAGTTCCTTGAATATGGAATTTTTCTTTCTGCCTCAAGACATATCTTAGACTCTACCTGGAACATTTAGTGCCAACTCACCTCTCCTGCCCAATCCCTTCATCACCATCATTTCATATCTTTGTCTAATTAATCCTTACTCTATATTCAAATCTTAACTCCAGCTCAAAGAAGTCTTCCCTTGCCCCCAAAACTAGCTAGTTCTCTTTTATCAGCCCTTATGGGCTCTTATACTTCTCTTTTGAGGTACTTTAAAAGTACTATAATGAGATATTTTGAAATTAATTATAATATTTGCCTCCTTTGATATAACATCTGATCCACATTTCTCTTATTTGCTACTATAGCTCTAGCACAGAACCTTGCACATAGTAGGCACTCAAAAAATACTAAAACACCTTATATAACATGTTTAATGATCAGTGATCTCACTGGAGCTATACGGTCCAATCCTCTTAGGGTAACAGTCGATAAATAAAAGGATATAAACTACTGGCCAAAGTCACCTGTATCTACAAAGAAAGGATATGTTGATAGCTTCGTTCAACCCCTGGTCCTCCTGATAATGAAATAACCCATTGCTCCCAGCCTTCCGACAAAGAATCCCAGAAGTCACCTGAGAAACTATAACTACTCTGCAAAATCGCCAAAGCCTATCAGCAAAGAAATCCAATAAGAGAAATCTTCCTAGACATATGTTTGGGGCAAAAAGAGGAGGGGGTCGGGATTCAGTATGTGTTAGGAGAAAGACTGACTAACCCAAAATAGAACAGACTCTGAATAGAAGGGTATGTTCCAGGTTGAGAACAATTGAGAAAACTAGGGGTAGAGATGCAGACATGCATTGGGGTGATGTGGAAGAAAGCAGTGTGGGCACATATAACCCACTTTATGTTTTTATAATATGGTACATGACCAGCTTAAATGTGGCTCTTCACCTTTACCTAGAGTATAGACACAGAAGACAATAATAAATAGGATAATTATAGCAAGTCTGATCTTAAAATTCTTACAATCACTAAACATACCTGTTTTTAGACTCTTCTAAGATCCAATTTTGGATACTGGGGTTGAAGAGAGAGTGATTTACATGCACAAGTCTTTCATCCAAGCTCTCACAGAGCACAGCTCTAGCACATTGTGTGGCTGATTAATTCCGATGGAAGCATAATTATATCTTTGGGACTCCAGGATGAGTCAGCAAATAGATGTGTGTTGGTAACAGCTTCATCACCTGCCCTGTACTCAAGTTTCACAGTGAATAACCTTAACAGCAAGAGTCAGGAGCCAACTTAGCATAGAAAACCAAGGGGGAATTCTGAATCTAACAAGAATACCTGTGAGATAGTATATGTAAAGCAAGTACAAAGTGGTATGTCCGTATTTAGGGGGAAAAAGTTACGGGTAAGGTTTTGAATGTAATTAGGAAGTCACTAACAAGAGACGGATGGAGAGAAATGTATGAAACCAGAAGCTTCACATTAAGGACTGAAACTAGAAATGAGCTATAGATAATTCCAGACGAGTCTTCAGAGTCAGAGTTAGAAGTTAGGAATTCAAGAAGTAATTTGCCTGTGCTGTACTTAGAAGTCAGTGGATTGAGGGCCCACAAAGGCTCAGAGGGGTTGCTTTGGAGGCATTGCTATGGGGTGCTCCTGGAACCACCCTTCCAGCCCTTTACAGTGTTGTGACCTTTCTTTGCCAGAGAACAATGTGGGCAGCTGATAAAAGCAAATATATGTCTTGAGCATCGATATACTCATTCATTGAAACAGACATGTTGGCTTATTTACAACCAAAATCACCTTCTTCTTTGAAAGGGAAGTTGAGTACAAGGATTTTTTTTTTAACCCAAATAACCTGAATAATGGCCTCAACTATTCTCTCCCTTGGTGCCAAAGGCAGACTGAATGCAAGAAAAGCATCTGTGACTAATCAAAACAGGTTCACCACCACCCCCACTCCTCCAGGCCCAAACACTTAACTGGAGTTTCCTTGGCTGTGATGGAGCCTAAACCTCATTACAGAGAGTTTATCCAAGGCTTCCAGGAACATGAAAATGACCCATGGCCATTTCAAGAGAGCATAAGTGAACACACAGTAACCCCCAAAGAAACAGCACTCTTTCGAGGTACTCGTCTATAATGCTGTGTACGGGTTCCTTGAAAAGGCAGGGAGGTTGATGGCTAAGTACACATACTATTTGGAGGGCAAGTCCCCCAGTGCATTTATTTTAAACTTCATGAAATTAAAGTAGACTGTACAGTGATACAGGCACAGGGATGACAAAGAGAATTGGGAAATCTAGGATTTGAAAGAAAAGACTAGATGGGAAGATAGGAAGAACCACCAATGGCCTTTCTAAGTCTAAAGCCCTATAAACACTCTCATAGAATGTTCTCCATGCATCTTACATTTTTAATAGAGTGCCAAGCAAAGTTTACTCTCCCAGCCAAATTCAAAAGCTGAGTCTGAGAGCCAAGCTTCCCCCTCAGTAACTATACCACAAGGATGGGAAGAATACCAGAAGCGGCAAGTTCCTGGCTCCCTGCCAGCTGTTTTATTACTTATTAACTTATTTTATATAGCCTTCAGCATGGCAAGAAAAGCTTCCTTTAATTATCAACAGGAATGAAGAAGCCACAAGGGGAAATCAGAGCCAGAGAACTGCAGCCGCACTGATTACAGCCCAGCTCTTATCAAAGCTGACACAGGGTCCGGGCTGTGCAGATACGGGGCTGGAAGCCTGAGGTGTGTGTGGGAGGGAACCTGGAAGGCACCACTCCGTGCCGGGTAATTCTGTTGGAAAGAATTCTCAACGAGGAGGGGTTTTTCTTCTCTTTTCTCTTCTTCCAGTTCAGGTAAGTAGAACGCCAAGGTTGCCAGAGGAGAAAAACATAACAGACAAGGTACACAACCTTTATATGCACGGTGGCCAGCATGGCAGAGCACGGTGGAGCCTGGAGGTGGTGATGAGGGCAAGGGAAGAGATTATTAAGCGGAGGCACTGGCTCAAAGGCAGCCTTCAGGCCTGTGCATAAATACAAACATTACCATTGGGCCATCTTGTGAACAAGTACAGAAGGTGAGAACATACTAGGTGGGCTGGAGAACACCTGGGAGCCCCCACCCCAGCCCAAACATACCTCCCCTTCTGGCTTCCACAGTGTCCAAGAAATCATCATTGGAGGATTAGATCCAGCACTGCTTTCTCCCTAAAGATACTAATACCTTCTCATGGCTGCATTTGTCCCAGTTTTACCAGTAAAAGCACTTTGGAGAGAGAAGGGGAAGGAGACCCCACAGAATCTTGAAAAAAGATACTGGGACAACTGAAACCAACGACCCACTTCCCTAACTTCCAAGGCCTATGGAATTTCCAAAATGCAGCATCTAAGGGATCTTCTGATTCTGTGCTACAGTACTATTCTGTTGCAGAGAAATTTCTTATGTCATGCCTTTGGTTAGCCTCCAAGAAGACATACCTATGCTAGGCAACAGGGGTAGACAAGAATGGGCGAATGCAGGGAAATGTTTCCATGGGCACCTATAGAAAGAAAGTCAGCCCTCTTGTCTTCAGAAAACCCTGGCACACATGAAAAGGCCACCAGGACCTAAGAAAATCCCCACCACACAAAAAAACTAAGATGCTCTAGTGGTAGAAAAAGCACTCTGCCAAGAGTCAAGTCAGCCCATCCTGAACGACTGCTATCACAATGAAAGGCTAGATGGCACAGGGAGTGTCCTGTACGTCAGATGGCTGATGAAAATTTGCAGCACTGTGGAGGAGGAGAAAAGTGCCTGCCTAAAGTACACTTGCAGGAAAGAGGTGAACTGTAGAATTTTGACAGTGAAAAGCTTGGTGAAATAGGGCAACATTGTAGGATAGACCAACTTTGTGGACAGGGTCACAAACAAACAAACAAACAAAAAGAACGAAAGAAAATGGTGGACAGGGTCAGGGGGATGACACTTCATGATCTCTGGCAGGAAATGCCCAAACAAATAGACATGTGTGGAGGGGTGACTATAAGATCAAAGTGTATTAAGGAAAAGCAAACAAGAAAGAAAAAGAAAGAAAGAAAGAAAGAAAGAAAGAAAGAAAGAAAGAAAGAAAGAAAGAAAGAAAAAGAGAGCGAAGGGAGGGTAGGGAGGAAAAAATTCTACTTTTTTTATTTTTATAAGAAGCTAAAATGTTCTTGTAAAAATGTCTGGCTTGCTGGACAGAGAAAAATTACTGCAAATTTGTATGGCATGTACATGTTTTTATAATAGGAGAGATAAAGTGAGATAAAGTACTTCAACAAAAAAATGTAATAGTATTATTAATACACTGCATTTGTCCCCCTTATCCAAGACTGACTTCTCTCCCACAATTTAAGGGCAAGCATCTTGGTCAGTGTCCAGGGCAACCCTTATATTTTCATGTTGCTGTAGTTTGCTTTCATGTTACTAGGATAGATATGGTTTATGATAACCCAGACTATATGCTTACTGTTGAGTGTTCTCTTCTATCACAACTTTTGTCTCCCAAAATGGTGCGGCTTTGTAGATAGGATAGCAGATGGCTGGGAGGAAGGCTTGAGACTGGGCTTTCTTTATTGCCTCCACCCTCTATTCTCTGATTTGGGGGAAAAAACAGACCCTGAAGTTTACTTACCATCATTGGTACCATATGCATGGCAGCCCTCATACACAAGTATAAAACAAATCAAAACCAATAAGCAAACAAAAAAACTTCCTACAGTAGATGCCTCTAGGGAGGAAAATTGGATGGTTTAATGCAAAGGGGTGAGAGAGAGATTGACTTTTCAGTGGAGACTTTGTACCTTTTCACCTGACACTATGTGCATTTATTCTATATTCAAAAGTAACTTTTAAATAGGAAATACATAAAATACTTGGTTAGACATTGCTGATGGAAACACTAGAGATTCCTGGTCTTAAGGAGCTTACAGTATCGTTCGGGAGACAGGATATTATTCTAAAAGAAAAGAACAGTAGATAGTCTATACTGGCCCCTCCACTAATCAGCTGCCTAATAGTAACTAAGTTATTTAGTTACTCTGACTTCAGTTTCTTTAATTGTGGAATGAGAAGACTGAATGAAGTAACCACCTAGTTCATTTCATTTGTGTATCATTCATTCATTCAATCATTTTATTTGTCTATTCGAGAAAGTTTTAGTAAGAACTGTATTAGTGTCTTTTCCTCTATAACCACCCCAAAACTTAGTACCTTAAAATGCCAACCATGTATTTAGCTCATAATTCAGCAAAGTGGCAATTTGGGCAGGGTTCAGCAGTGCGGTTCTTCTTCTAGTCTCACTTGGGCTCACTTATGTGCCTCGGGCCAGCTAGGTGTCTCTGTCAGCTAAGGTGTCTCTGCGTCTGGGCCTTGGCTGGTTATCAGCTGGAGCCAGCCTATGTTTGTTCACGTGGTGGCTTGGGATTGCCAGAGTAGCAAGGGGGCAAAGTCCCAATGTAAAAGCTCTTTTCTTTTTATTTTTGTTAATTAATTAATTTATTTATTTAATTAATTAATTTATTTATTTTTTTTTAGGGGGGGCGAGAGAAAGAGAGAGAAAGAATCTCAAGCAGACTTCCTGCTGAGCATGGAGCCCCACGCTGAGCTCGATCTCATGACTCTGAGGTTACAACCTGAGCTGAAATCAAGAGTTAGACACTTAACCGACTGGACACCCAGGGTCCTTAAGAAAAGCACTTTTCAAGTCTCTGCTTGCCTCACATTAGTCAATGTCCCATTAACAGCATCAAGTCCAGGCCAGATTGAAGGAGTGGAAAAAGAGACTCCAAACTATACAGTCAATTGCAAGGGGCTGTGGAAAAGGGAGAAGAATCATCTGTGTCCACTTTTTCAATCTACTAGAGACATCTTTTTTATGGCAAGTCCTTACCCATAAAAATGGAGCTTACGTTTTTATTCTTTCTGCCCCTGAGTTTCTACTGCTGGCGAATGATAATTATGAAAATCTGGGGTGAGACGGATTGTAGGGCAAATCTCAGAAAAGAAATGATTAAGTCTATACAGTTACTAATGTTAGTTAAACAAAACCTTCTTGGGAGAAACTATTCTGACTAGACTTTCTGAAATACTTATTCCTTTTGTTAAATTTTTTATTATAATTTTTATTTTGTTATATTAGTCACCATACAGTACATCCCCAGTTTTTGATGCAATGTTCCATGATTCATTATTTGCATATAACACCCAGTGCACCATGCAATTTTTGCCTTAAAAAAAAATCTATTTGCAGACCCGCATGACAGCATTACTGTGTTTGGATTCCTAAAGAGTTAAGAGAAGCAGTGATTGTTAACTGATTTCCCTTATTGGGTCTCGTGAATTTTTTTTTTAACTACAGCTTGCAGAGCCATAAGATATATGACCACAGGGAACGGCAGGAATCAATCAATTAACAATGGGTTCCAAACACATACACAGTTCCTAGCACTGGCCAGACATCGAAGGGATAAAATGAGGCAAAATACCATTGCTTCCATCTGGAAGCTTGGCATGTAGTTGGCGGGGGGGAGGGGACTAACACATCCAAAGAGAGATAACAAATAATACCAGGTAGCAAACGAAATGAAGATGTTGCATCCACAGTCCTCTGCAAGTATAACATTTCTCCAGGTGTTCCAGCTGTTCTTACACTATCTACTCCCCCATTTCCTGCTGTGTCAAGTGTCCCATAGTAAATTACCCTGTGGAGAGGAAATGTTACTCAGTCTGACATCACTGGTCTCTATCACACCCTCTCACACACCTGCTCACAACCTCACATCCCTCACACACCTGTCATCACCCACAAAACACTCCCCTCCTCTAACCTATGCATCAGCCTATAAATTCACATCCTAATTTTTCCACTTAGATAAGCCATCCCTCCCAAACACACAAATCCAGAGTGAAGAGATATCACTCTTTTAAAATCGTGGAAAAAATACACCAGCAAAAAAGTTCCAACTTTTCCTCCTTTATTGTAACTCTGAAAACAAATCGAAGTCCATGTGGATAATGACCCAAAGGGCAGAAGAATCTTGATAATGAAGGGTTACCTTCTGAGAGGGCACCTTCCTGGGCATCAGAGGGCCTGAGTTCGAAAGATGATGTTAATATTTTCTCATGGTATAATTTGGGGCACGTGCACTGTGACTTTGAGCTTTCTTATCTTTCCAATGAAAGTAAAGAATCTTACATCTCCCCCATCCACCTTATAAGGTTATTATAATTTTCCAATATAATATATGATATTTCAAACCATTCTATAAAATGCAAATAATCAATGGGTTAATAGCTATATAAAGCCAGGGGTGATACTCAAAATACTTACTGACTGATGTGTGTTGGTGTGGACTAATCAAAGAGGACACCTGGCCCCCAAAATAAATACTGTCCAGTGGTACTGGTGCTTACCAGCAGAATGCCAGCCTGTCTCAGTGGATCTCCATATAGTATGGGGGGGGAGTAGTATAACCAGCAAAGTAGGCACACAAAGCCTTCTGTGGGACCTGCCACTGTTCAAAAATAAGTACTTATTAAGGCACCCATAAATTCCTAATGGTAATATGATTTTTTTAAAAACTGAAACTTAAAATTTAAAGAAAGCATGATCATAATAAGACATTAATAAAATGAATTAAAACGTGATTTGAATAGTCCCATCTCCACACACTCTGAAGCATTTTGAAGACTTCTGAGTACTTTCACCTCTAAACTGATTAAATAGCAAACCACTATCAGCCACCACATATGTGCCTTGTCTTTGCTGATGCCAACTGAAGTTTGTTTCCTTCTGGCTAATGATCAAAGAGGTTGCAGAAAAGATACTCACACATTGAAAGATACCATTTTCTGCATGTTACGATTAATCGGATATATCGCACTCTAAGCCAACTGACTTCAGTTTAACTAACAGGTCAGATGTGTTCTCATATGAAATTTAAAAAGTGAGCTTAGGTCCTGTAAATGCCTAAAAGCCTCACTGCTAGGACCGATGCATATCTAGACACGTCTGGCAAACCAGTGCACTAGACTTGCCAAATGTCTATTTGAATGAGGGATGAAGAAACCTCCCAGGGGAGAATTCATTCCAAGGGAAGGGAAGGTCAAGCAGATAAACATGGCCTATGAGGTCAGGGAAGGGACAATTCTAAGGTCTGCATGGTGTTCGTCACTAAAATTTGAGTCCTGTGGATGTGGTGGGGATTCATAAGAGGGTGAATTTGGAGTTTTCATCTATTAAATATGGGGCCATAAGCTGCACTGCTCTGGTAAACCCGTAAACTCCCACGTACCCACCACCATCATTCCACCCACCCCTGGGACCTCAAGCACCCAGGATATCAACAGTTCTGTAGGATACAGGACTGTGGCATCCAGGGGGTGCAGCTATACTCAGGAGAAGCCCCACGAGTGCCCAGCAGATGGCAGTGGTGCCTGGCCCAGGTAGCCGAGTCTGTGAATGTCTTGCAGAAGAAAATTGCTCAGTGCCGAGCAGACACCACATGGCAACTCACTGGACCCCAGAGCCTTGGCTGGAGGTGCCGGGAAGAAAGCGAAGCTCCACGTTCTGGAATACGTACTGACTACTGAGAATGTTAGATTGCCTCCTTCGCCCAGGGTTCTGTAGCTGGGGACCTTGCCCGCTCTCCATCTCTTCCCATTTTCTAGGTGGGTGGAAAGGCCATCTCTAAGCCAATGACTTCAATTTTGTGTCACCATCCCAGACCTCTCTAATCCGTTCCAGACTCATATATCTGACTGTCTACTAGGTTTATCTCCATTTGAATACCAAATGAAAAGTGTCCTAAACTGAACTCCTAATCTTTTCCCCTCAAAAACAGCTTCAACCTGCAGCCTTCCTTATCCCAGTTGATGGGACTTTCATCCTTCCAATTGACCAGGCAAAAATTTTTGCCATCATCTTCACCTCCTTTCCTTTCCTCACCTTCACATCCAATTCATCAGCAAATACTAAAATCCAGTAACTTCTCTACTGTCTCGGCAGTTTCTACTTTGGTCTTAAAAAACCACATCTCTTTTGCCTGGGTCTCTTCAGTACATCAAAGCGTGGACTTGGAACTCAAATGCTTATCTTTCTAGTGCCAGACGACAGGGGGGAATAAGCCAGCAAGTTGGTTTCCATTAAAAACCCGAAATGAGAAAACTCACAAAGTTACCTCTATCAGGACGTGTGTATCAAACATCCCTCAAGTAGAATTAATATGACACGGAGTTCCTCCTATGAAAATCCTACCATTGCTTCAGGGCTCAGCAGACTTCTCCCTCACATTCAGCCTTTCTCAACAACGCAAGCCTGTAGGGGGATCTTCTGGCCCAGAAGCCGTACAGAAGGCTAAACTAAAATATAGTTTATCTACCATTTGATTTCATTCTATCTTGTATTGCACGCTAATCTTTTAATGAGGGTTAATCTTGTTGTTCCAGCTAGATAATGAGGCAGAGGTCTTGGCTTGAGCAAAAGTGGGATTCGGATGTGTCTGAGGTCTGGCCTGTGTGATGACTGATAGGTGTGGCCACCATAAGTTATTTTCATATCAATTTTTTGCTTCAGAAGATTTTAAGCACATGGGTGTGTGCCTTCCAGGGTGGGTGAGGGGAAGATCAGGAACTGAGGAAAGAGTGGTGTCCAACTTCAGTTATTAGTTCCCTGCTAAGCCTATGGATTCAGGTCTGAACCCATTAGAGAGAATTCAGAGGAATTTTTTCCTGGACAAGACTTAAGGCCAGAGAGCTAAGCTGTTCTGCTTTGATGTCTCCATGCTAAAAAGAAGAAGAGAACAGGTAAATCAAGCACACTGCCTGCTTCTCAGGGTCTCAAGCCTATCAGTGAGGCTCAGGGCAGGTCAGGGCTACCAAAAGCAAATTTGGATCCCATTAAAAAAAAAGTTCCAGAGCCCCTTCAATGACAAATGGACTAAACCACATATTAGCAGTTTATGCTGACAGATTACACAGTCGAGCTGACTCCTTTCCTAATCTCCAAGTACAACCATTTGTACAAACTTCTCCTCCCCTCTGCTACTCTGGTAACTCCCAGTTTGGTAAACCAAGGATAGAGTAAGGGCACCGTTGTCAAATATGGCATCTCAGGAGGACACTGAGGGCAGTGGCAGTGGTCTGTGACTGCCCCTGTGTGACATCAAGTACATGGCCCTGGGTGGGAAAAAATGTGAAGATTGTTCACGACCACTCTCAGAACATGCCCAGGCAAGGAGCACCCTGGTGGGGCACTGAGGATAGTGGGAAATTGCATGGGATTTTAACTTCCTGCCTTTTTCAGGGAGTTAGCCTGATCTGGAGAAATTCCAGTTATTAGTTTTCCAGTGACCTTACTGAATCCATAGACAAGTGAAGCACTGAGAACCGGAAGCTAATGCAGATGCCACAAGTGGGAGGCCCAGGGTGTTCGCTTCTCTGGAGGGTCCCAGACCATCAATATAGTGCATTCTGGTTAATCAGATTTTTTTTTTTAATTTTAAAACGTAACAAGTGTCCTTTCGAATCGGAGGTATCAGAAGCCCAAATGGGGGTCAGATCCAACTTCTAGCAGTGGATTTGGGAAAGTCATATAAGTTTGCTGAATTTAATTTTCCCTAAAATAATATATATATATATATATATATATATATATATATATATATATTCCTTCTTAGCCTGACCTCTTTGAGGGTTGTCAGAGTAGTCAACTGAGATCATCAATGTGAAAGTGCTTTAAAAATTATAAAGTTCTGTATCATGTGTCAGGATGGCTGAGTGGTCTAAGGCACCAGGCTCCAAACTATGATGCACTGTAACCTTAAAGTATTGTTATCATATAATAATGTGTCTATACACATAACCCAAGATTAAGGATTGAGACAACAGTTGGAATAATTTAAATTTTTTCTGAATTTACCTCATTCGCTAAATATTTGTAAAGAAACATGGTTGATTTTCCAATTCATCTTGCATCACTTTATGAAATTAAGTTAAATTAAAAGGAAGTCCCCCCAAAATAAGCTCTTGGCCTTATTGAGTATTAAAGGCCAGTTACTCATTAGTGAAATGCCCCACACAGCATGAGCGTCTCACCAAACACGGACAGGAGAAAATCGCAATCTGTAGCTTACCTTATTTCTTATGAAATAAAAGATATCCCAGGTAAATCACCCAGACAATGCTTTGTGTCCTTTAAACCTTGCCATGTCACTTGACCTCTTGGTCTGCTCTCATTTGTCACTCTCCCAATTACCAAAGCTAATGGACTTTGCTCATTGCCCTCCTTCCCTGACACTGATGTTTTTCCAGAAGGAGAGACAACATTTCTTAGAGTTTGGTTTCTGGGGGAAGAGATGACCTAGCGGCTTTTCCTAATACTGCTATTTTCACATTTTCCAACTTAGGGAAATTAACTACATCTCACACTTTGGTCCTGGCAGAACACAAATAACAGACTCTGTTCCCATCAGGCATTTTTCTGTCATTCAATTTGTGGCCTAATCTCAGAGACATTACAAAGATCTGAAAAAAATCACATTCTACCTTCCACTGATTCTTTTATTTTTATTATTTTTATTAATATATAATTAGCACACAATAAGACATGTAGATCTTCAGAGTGCTCAGTTTTAACAACTGAATATACCAGCTGAAACAAGCTATAAAAGTATGGACATCAGATGCACCCATCAGCAGCACTAAGGACAAAATAGCAAACCTGGGCTTTATACAGCTTCTCCCTGAGCTAGCTTTAATGCCACACACAGATTTCCTGAGTAAATGAGATTCGAGTACAATTTGTAGAGAAAAGAATCTCAGTACGGGGCCTGTCCAAGTCTGATGCCAAAATGGATGTCAAATATCTTGTACATTTGTACACATCCTTAGATATTTTCTCCTTACAAAGGTAACTCATGCTTGTTGCAAAAACAAAAAATTCAGAAAATACAAAAAAAAACTTAAAAAGAGAATACAAAAGGCTGTTTTACAAATATAAATATATTGTGTCTTTGTCATAAAAGGAAAAGATCATCCATAATCCTATTATGCAGACAAAATCAATATTAACTTTGTGTCTTACAATTTTCTTCTAAATTCACGTTTGACAGATATAAGTACGTATGTACTTTTTTTTTTTTAAGTGGGATCTTACTATGCATACAGTTTTATGTTGGTAGGTGAAATAAGGAGTGCCTGACTTCAAGTTCCTCACGCACTGAGCAGACTATAGATCTCGCTTCGCGGAGACTGTCGCTCGCTGGAGAAGACAGGCTTATGGCGAATCTCAAGGCCACCAGGACCCAGCCTCACCTGAGAAGTCCTCCACCGAAGAACCCCTCGCAAGCCTGTTCAGCATTTTGTAAACTGTCTGGAAAACTGACAGGAACCTTCTGAATGTCGAATTCAAAACTTGTAAAACATTGCAGGAAATTTAGATATCAATATGCATAAGTCCCTGTCTTCTGGCCAATTACTGAGCTCCCTGTGTGAGCAAAAGCTTAGCAGCAGTTCCTGGCATGAGGTGCTTGCTGCTGATGCCATAATCGTCTGCCTGTGAAGATCAGTGTGGAGATGAGCGAGTATTTCTAATCCTGTCATCGAAACTCAGTATGATTCTGAGATTGTGCACGGAGGAATTGGATTTCTAAGACAAATGACTACAGTATAAACCAACAAGATAAATTTCTATCAAGATAAATAAACCATCAAGATGAATTTCTGGGCAAATTTATTCAAAGTCCCTATTTTCTCAATTGCTTTGTTAATATTTTCACAGATCTTCAAAGCCCCACATTTCCAATTTGATGCACCTTCAGTATGAAATCTCTTTATTTTTTGCAAAGAAACATTAGCTGTTTAATCTTCAAGTAACACCCCCCAAAAAATACAAAACATATATATATATGAAATATATATGTGTATATGTATGTGTGTAAATATACACACTCCTTGAATAGACAGATCCCAAGAAGAACGAAGTAACAAGAGATCCTCTCCAGGCAAGAAATTGATTCCCAGTAAATTCAGCCAAAGAAAGCCTGTGATTCAGCAAAAGAAAGCCATGGACGATTTTGTGTGCTTCACAGGCGTGCATATCACTGCCGCTGGGAAAAGGCTGCTCCCTAATCTCAGCCTTCTCAGCCTGCCAGAAGCAAGGAACATTAGTCATAACTATCCTTTCTTTCTTTTTAGGAAATCCAGCTCCAAGGGAAGATCCCAGGCTGTCTAAAAGAAGCTACCTATGAAGAAAAATGAGAACAATTAAGCCCTAAATCTGTACAAGAAACTTTAACAGCTGAGACTGGAAAACGAAAATGGAGATAATGTTAATGATTATGTTTTATAGCCTCAACATGCCTTACATCTGGAAGAGTTCCAAAGCCCTCAGCAGGTTGTCACATTGATAGAAGGGGCCCCTGCTGAGACGCAGCTGCTTCTGGGGAAGAGCCGGCATCTGGAGAACAGCTGCATATCAATCCCTGAAACACAGAGAGCAGGAAGGCAAGAGCAGCCCGCTACAAGGGCGCCCCTTCCACCTGGAGCCACCCTCCTTGGCTCCAAAGATTCAGAAAGGCTGAGGCGTCACATTTGCTAACTAATGGAAATGCAATCAAAGCTTAACTCTCTGTAAACTTTGGGGAAGGAGACGATCTGGACAGGTCAGCTTTCTACTTAGCTGAAGGGTTTTGACACACTGAAGCCCCAATTTTTGTTTAACCCTTACAAGACGAAAACTTACCGAACACGTATCATTGGATTCTCTGACTTTCTCAATTCAGATCAGTCAGAAATTCTTAATGTTATGCTTTGAATTCATCCAGCATCCATCAACATGAAAAGATTTATGATGTATCAGTGGGCTTTTGTTATAAAGAAGCTTCCAAAGCATTCTCTATGTATACCATTGTGCGTGTGTTTACACACACACACACACACACACACATGCACTCACTCACTCATACGCAGGCTTAGGGAGAGGGAGGGAGAGAGAGAGAAAAATGACATTGTGACAGCAATCAGCAGACTGCATTGCTACTTCCACCCTTCCATTACTAGCAGTGTGACCTTGAATTAGTCACCTCAACTCTGTGCTAAAATGAGGGAGGATCATTAGATGTTCTTTAAGGGCAAATATTAATGTCAGTGATTAAGAATTGTATTACTCCAAATTCTTTTCTTCTTCTCCCTCCTTTACTTTCTATTTTTTCTTTCTTTCTTTCCTTCCTTCCCTCCTGCCCCCTTTCTCTCCCTTACTCTCAATCCCTAGTTGTTCATTATTTTAAGTGTTAAAACACATGAGCCAAGTAAGCCTGAAATGCAATGCAGCCCAAATGAACCCCAAGGTGCATAAACTGGCTTGACATGAGGTGTGCATTTGCAATTAGATGGCACAGTACCTGCTCGGATGGATCTTAAATCTTATAATAACATTGTTAGAACACCTTCTAATGATCATCTCCTCAGTAGCCCACCCCCATATTTGTGAATTACACATCTTGGGAAGAGAGGAAAGAGAGAGTTCACCAGGAATCAAAATAGCCTGAAAAGGCTTCTCGGAGATACAGAGATAATACAAGATCTGGATTGAAGGTAAACGTAAGGGAGATATGTTAGTGGGGACCGCAGTGTGTACAAAGGCCAGGGCCTGCCATACACTTGGTCTGCAAGGGCACAGGAAGACCCAGAGCAGGGGCCACACACTCCGATGGCCCCCTGGGGGCAGCTGAAGCAGCCCCGGGCTCTACAGTAAGGAGCAGTGCAGACTACCGTGAACCAGAGAGCCTGGACCCAGCCTAAGGACTTTGCTGGGAATTTTATAAAATATTGACTGAGCAAAACAAAGAGATCTCCAAGCAAGATAAGCCCAGAGGACCACAGTGTGTGACCTGGCATAATTATTTAAATGGCTCATGGTTTTATTTTTTAAAAAAGAAGTAAAAGGAATCGAAATTGCATGGCCTTCATAAAAAATAAGTCAACCTTAGGTCTTGATGAATAAAACATGATGAGGTTAATTTTAAATCCCTTTTATGCTATCTGTCTCCAGGAGAATTTTCCATTGTCCTTGTACAATAATGTAAGTTATCACATGGGGGAATTTTTGCTCATCTATAAATAGCTCCTTCACCCATAACCCATGGATGACAGTCTACTTTTATTATTTAAACACATCTCCAACTATGAAAAAGCTATTTCCAGGAAGTCCAAATCTCACAGCAATATTGCTGTCAGTTAGTCTGGGATGCATATGTTGGGCAAATGTTGCAAGAGAGAAGGTTTCTGTACTGAGCCTTATTCTGATTCAGCAGAAGAAGGAAAAATGAGAAAGAAAACTGGCACCATAGGGCTAGGAAGAAATCTTGGCAGCCAGGGCTAAGGGTAATTACCAAAACCAGAAGCCAGAAGAGTTCCTGTTTGTTCTTCAGAGGGTCCCCAGGACTCAAGACAGGCCAAGAGATAAACCAAACCATATTGCAAAGATCCGTATTGATAAACTATGTTTACAGTTAAAGTTATTTGCCTCTGCAAATTCAATTATCCCTTCTTTGAGAAACCTGGTGTAGGAAAGAGGAAGTTCTAGCCATAAGAATGTTAAGATTTCCATTCTGGAGGGAAGTTATGACTAAGCCGGAGCCGGAAGCAGAGAACTGTAGGCTGAAAGGATTGAGTATTTCTGGTAGTGTTGGCAAGACTCAGCCCACAGCACACTGTGAGGCTGTTACCACCCACCGAGCACCCCAATGCTGGCTATATACGGAGCCATGTTTGACTACCCAAGACCCCAACAGACTTCATTCAAGGCTGGGCCCAACACTGAGAAAGGCTTGTGACTGATAATAAATGTGGATTTATGCAAATCCTGGCTTGGATTGTGCACTTAGGTCAGCCCTAAGAAACCAAGCACCTGACCACCGAGGTCCTATCAGACTGCCTTTGACCACAAGACCAGTGCCCTCGCCCTGTCTCAAAAATCTTCTTGCCAGCAGCCTCACGCAGCCTCTTCCTGAAGCCTGTCCCAAAATAAAAAATAAACTAAAACCAAGAACACGACAATTAATACAGAATGAAGTCACCACCCTCCAGAGAGACTGGTGTCCCGTCATCCACCAGAGACAAGGAAAAGCTCATAAATGGGATTCACCCCAGTCTTCACTGGTCCTCTGCCCCAGTTTGGCAGTTGGGACCTCAGGCTCTAGAGTCACATGGCTAGTGATAAACTCCCTGTTCTGCTGCTAGTTGTGACTTCATTACCTTCTGTCTCAGTTTTCCCATCTACAAAAAGATGCAACAGTACCAACACCTCCTTGCAGAGCTATTGTGAGGCTAAATTGAGCTAAGTCCTGGGAAGCACTAGAACAGGATCTGGCATATAGGAAAGCACTCAGTAACAATTGGCTATTCTTATTTGCATCATTTTTCAGGAGACCACCAGAACTTACTCTTTTAGAGAGATCATGGCCCACTGCACTCAGCTCTGTTCGCTGTCATCCTTGATGACAGGTCCATAGACATCGTTGATTACTGTCATCTCCAGCATTTCATCTTCATAGGGCCAAGAGGTTCTGGTCCTCTGATCTCTCTGCCAAGCCTCCCTCCCCTTCCAGACCTTTCTGTCCTGCCCTCTAGAACTTCTGTTCTATGGGATAATTGCACTGTCTTCCTATCCTACATCTGCCATCGTCTTGGGCGATTTAAGCATTTACATGAATGATGGTACATACGAACATCACATCTAGGATTGCAAACTTTAGTGTCAACACGAGCAAAGCAGGGAATAGGGGTGAACAAAACAAGCCAACTTTGCAGTGTAATGAGACAGCACACAGCAGCAGTGGCATTGCCATTAACAGAGATGGGCGGGGAGGGGGCAGGCTAGAGACTGAAGGCTCCCCCTCTCAGCACCAGCAGGATATGCCACATGAGAATGCAAATTTCTAAAGAAAATAGAAATCCAAGATTCTTCAATGTTGGCAACTATTTCAGCTTTTAAAATTAAAAAAAAAAATTTTTTTTAAAGCAGATTGCAGGCCAAATAAAATAAGTCGATGGGCCAGATTCTGCTCCTGAGCAGCCACATTGAAAACAATGCCTCAGCTCCCTCTGTCTCCTAGGCAGCATATTTTTCTCCTGAGCTCCACATCATCTCTGCACTGTCCTCTAGGTTTCTCTTCCAACCCTGCTTTCATCCTGGAGGTTCTTAAACATCCCCCAGATTTCATCGTAAACATCACCCCCCGGCTCCCCACTTCCTATTGCTACAGTATTATAATTTCCACTTTTTAACTTTCTATTTACTTATCTGGATACTCCTCTAGGCTGTAAGCATGAGAAAGGCTGGCAAGTGCTTGTCCTATTCACCACCATATCCCCCTTGCTCGGCAGCGTGCCTGGCACACTGGGGATGCCCAAAAAATTATTTTAAAAAGAATCAAAAAACAATTTGTCCATCCCTGCTTTGCCCTCTAATCTCAATGCTGAGATCCATATGCATGTTTCCTAAGTTCTGTCTTCACCTGGATAGACTCTCCAAGCTAAAATTTACCACATCTGTGGTGGTTTTAAAAATATGTCCATAAATTCTCCCTTCAAAAGAGGTGGAGCTTAATTTTCCTTCCTTTGAGTAAAGGCTGGATTTAGCTACTTCTTCTAACAACAGAATGCAGCAGGAGGGTTGGATGCCACTTCCAAGATTAGATTATGGAAAGACTGCGTTAGTGCATTTTGGCTGCTACAACAGAATCCCACAGACTCGGTAACTTACAAAAAACAGAAATTACTTGCTCACAGTTCTGGAGGTTCTAAGTTCAAGTTCAAGGTGCCAACATGGTCTGGTGAGGGCCCTCTCCTAGGTCACAGACTTGTATCTTCACAGAGTGGAAGGGGTGAGGAAACTCTCTGAAGCCCCTTTTATAAGGGCGTTAATCCCATTCATGAGGGCTTCACCTTCAGGTCTTAATCCTACCTCCTAATCTCTTGGAGGTTAGGTTTCAATATGTGAATTTTGAGGGGACACCTTCAGGCCACAGCAAAGACTATGAGTTCTTTTGGGCTCAGGCTCTACCTTCCTCCCTCCTTCCCTCTCCCTCTTTCCTCCTCTTGCCCACCATTCTGCCTCCCCCTGGCACAGCTTGCTTTGGAGGAAGCCATGTTGTGGCAGTTCTGTGGAGAAGTCCATGTGGTAAGCAATGACAGCTCCTGCCAACAGCCACATGAGTGAGTTTGGAAGGGGATCCTCCAGACCCAGTCAAATCTCTAGATAGCAGCACCCTGCTCTGGCAGCGTGACTGAAACCCATGAGACATCCTGAGTCAGAACCTCCCAGGAAAGCCACTCCCTGATTCCTCACCCTGAGAAACCATGTGATATAATGAAGTTTGTTGTTTTAAGACTAAGGTTTGGGATACTTTATTACACAGCAAGAGATAACTAATAAGACACCTCAAAATTGAAATAATTATTATCCTTCCTTCTCCTTGGCCTCCCTCACTTCCAAACTTAATCCACGCCTAAAACCCCCTGGTTCTATTAATGGCTCAAGCCTTTCAAGTCACTGAGGCTACAAATTCAGGGTCTTCTTTGGATCTCTTCCATGCTTCCTTCATTCCTTATCAAGTTGATAGTCCAGACCTGAGACCAATACCACAACATACACTGTTCGTTCCCCGCTCTTCATTCCCTTTGGCATCTTCCCACTTCACATCCTGCTTACTCTTTTCCTGGGCCTGCTAACTCAGTCCTCCAGCTCTGATTTTCTCCTCACAGGCCAGACTTCCAGGTAAATTTTTAATCAAATAGGTCATTTTCATAATCAGAAACTTTAATAGTTTTGCATTATTAATGGAAAAAATCCAAATATCTTAAGATGATACACCTGGCCTGAATTCTCTTTCCAACCTTACTCCCTACCACCATTTTTCAAATATTCCAAACTCATGCAACAAATACTTCTGGAATAGTATTATGGTTTGCTGTTACTTGTTCCAGTTATACACTGCCGCTTAAGTACTATGCCCCAAACTTAGTGACTTGAACAACCACTTGGGTTTGATCGTGATTGTATGGGTCAGAAATTTCAGCAAGACTTGGTTGGTTTGTCTCTGATCCACAGAGTATCAACTGGGCTGGAGGAATCTACTTCCGAGGTGGCTTTTTCACCTACTCATCTGCCATCTTGGTGCCTTTCTCTCCACATGGCATCTTACCTTCCCGAGATGACTTGGGCATCTTCCTGATGGCCTCAAGATAACCTAGTGGCTATCCTTTCTACATGGTGGCTAGTTTCCCACAGGAAGTTTTCCAAGACTGAATATTCCAAGTGACTCAAGCTTCTTATGACTTTTCTTGGGAGTCAAGCAGCATCACTTCCCTACTGAATGAATTTCAGGAACAGTCCAGATTCAAGAACAGAAGATTTTATAAGAGTGTGATTAAGGTTAGGTGTCTTTTGGGGCACCTGGGTGGCACAGTTGGTTAAGCATGTGACTCTTGGTTTCAGTGCAGGTCATGATCTCAGGGTGGTGAGATCGAGCCCTGTGTTGGGCTCCACGCTCAGCCGGGAGTCGGCTTGAGATTCTCTCCTTCCTCCTCTGCCCCTCCTGCTCATGCTCACTCACATTCTCTCTCTCTCTAAACTAAATAAAGTAAATCTTAAAAAAATAAAAAAGGTTAGGTGTCATTCTTTGACACCAAGGAATGGGGGGGGGTCATCTTTGAAGACTAATTACCACTGTACACTTTTCACCTGGGGGAACCCTTAGGATAATTTGAAGATGCTGGGAAGGGGGTTCCAAAAAGAAGAAAGACAAAGGACAGTTATTAATGCATACATAAACTTTTCTTTTCCTTAGAACTTGGGAGCAAGAAGCAGTGAAATGCATGAAAAATGTGCTGCCACTCCTTTTTTAAGTAAGAGGGCAAGAAAGCAGAACAAGAAATGGAACTAAGTTTTACGACAGAAATATAGCAAATTCATCCAAGGTGCATATCTAATGAACCCACCCACATACCACCTCTACTGACTAAAATTTCACTCTAGATAGTAACTTCTCAATCCATTTATAGCCTCAGTAGAAATGGACCAAATTCTTCCTTTTTATTGCTAATCTAAACCTAACTATTCTTCAACACCCAAAGAGTCCCCTCTCCTCCATCAAGTCTTCCAGGGACATCCTTAGCTCATCATGATTCTTTCTTTTATTGCAACATACACATACAGTCCATGTCTTCATTTCAGGATATGTTACAGTTCGTTTAGCATTGTTGTCATATTTTTTAATGGGATTAGAAAAAAAGTAGAGCAGGAATGGCAATGAGATATCATCTACGCCAATTCTTTTGTTTTCAGGTGAGGACATGAAGGCTTAACATGAGGCTGAGTGATTTGAGCAAGGTCACAATAGGGTCAAAGGGCTGAACTGATCTCCAAGCTCCTTCTCCAATGCTCTGTTCCCATTAGAGTCCATGTGTTCATCAGTGTTGTATCCCTGGTGGGGGGAGGGGTAAAAAAAACTCTTTGGAAGTTAAAAATGCTTTCTCTTTTTGTCTCTGACATGTCACCCAGCAGGGTAAACAGTAAGACCTCAATGTGTACTATGATTTGGGGACTGAGAGAGAAATTCTCCTTTAGTCCAGCTATAATATTGGTCAAAGAGGATGGTGCTAGAGTTAAACCATGTTTTTAGCATTCTCCCAAAGAGTAAAGAAAGAATAAAGATCTCTAAAAATTGAGTAAAATAGAATCTAAACATCCAAATGATTTGTGAGAATATCTACACCTAAGATGGCAGGTTTATTGCAGATGAAGAGAGAGCAGCAGCCCCTCTGTGGAGTCCATAGTGGGGAGAAGTGGGGACAGTCACCAAAATACAGCTGTGCCTAGAAGACCAAGAGTCCAGAAATCAAGACCCCATGGAACTCTCAGAAGTATCTGGGGGGGGGGCGCCTGGGTGGCACAGCGGTTAAGCGTCTGCCTTCGGCTCAGGGCGTGACCCCGGCGTTATGGGATCGAGCCCCACGTCAGGCTCCTCCGCTATGAGCCTGCTTCTTCCTCTCCCACTCCCCCTGCTTGTGTTCCCTCTTTCACTGGCTGTCTCTATCTCTGTCAAATAAATAAATAAAATCTTNAAAAAAAAAAAAAAAAAAAAAGAAGTATCTGGGGGGACACTTGGGGTAGAACAGGGAGCTAATTTCCCAATTCAATGCCGTGGATGTTTGTTGAATTATAATTGGATTTATAATTGAATTATAAACAAAAGGTTTAACTTACATTCTAGATGTGACCTCATAACCATGATTCACCTTATCACTCTTTGACTGCTGATAGTGAATATGGCTTTCAAACCATTTATTCAATAATATGAGGACTACTTATCAGCTTGTACTCACTGGTATAGCAGGATGAATTATTTCATGCCAGACCTGTTCTGATTTATCAGTCACCTATTGTTAGGATCTGGTGAATATGACCCATTCTTCAGACACCTATCATGTTCAGTCTTCTGTTTGGTTATCTGTGTTCTTTGCTTATCCCACTGGATGAAAAATCCATTGAAGGCAGAGAGTAAGACAGTACAACATCTTCAACAGTGCCCAGCAAATTGAGGACTTCTCAACAAATCTTTGTCTACTTGAGACAATACAGTCAACTGTAGACAGACATAGGTTCAAATCCTAGTTCTAACATCTATCTAGTAATGTGTAGCTTTGGGCTAGTTATGTAACCTCTGTCAGCACTAGTTTCCTCCTCTGAAAAAAATGGGGTAATAATACCTCCCTCATAAATTTGTTGTGATGATTAACTGAGAAAAGAAATACAGGCAAAACACAGTGAGTAAAGCACAGAATCCAATGAATAAATGAGGTGAATAAATCAAGCTATTATTATTTGGGGTGTGTTAACTCTTCACCATGAGCCAGTCACCTCCTACCCCATGCCCCGAGAAGTAGGCCTAATCTTAAAGATTTTTGAGAACTGAGAACATTTCTCACTCTCCCAACACTGAAGCCCAGGCTGGGACCCATTATGAGCTTAAAAACTCATGTTAACATTCATCCTTCAACTGAGCACACTAAGAAAGACATACCTCATAGTCCTAACATAAATCCACCATTATCATGTAATGAAGGAAAACCACTCAAAATGTGTTTCCTACATGAGCCCACATGTCGGCTGAAACCTTTCAAGAGCTCTATTAGCGAGACAAATTCTGCATATCCTGCCAGGAAGGAGATGAAGGAAGAGAGTCAAGGGAGAGACACATTTGATTTTCCATGTCTCCTGCTGGACCCCTCTTGCTCCCGCAGTTCAGGCAGAGACTCGAAAATTCTAACTCTACAACTCCTCCTATTCATGAAGGATTTTTTTTTTTTTTTCCTTTTCCCGCACTGCACAGAAAGGCCCTAACCAAGCTTGAGCAAATTAACTTTCTCCTCAGGCTTTTTGGGACTGAACACAGAAAATTTAGTTTCTCCAGCCCCTCTCTCTCGCTGAAAACAGTCGACTTCTCCATGGTGTCTGCAGCAGACCTAGGGGGCAGCAGGCCACAGGGCCCTTCACAAACGCCTTCCTCAGTGGCTTCACGTTCTCAACCACTCCAACCCTGTAATTTTCCAGATGACTTGAGGTTTTGAAAGCAAATGAAGCAGTGAAACTGCTTCAGCTGCTAAACTCTTCCTGGATCCTTTTGGAAATGGCAAAAAGCTGCCATACGTGGCAATTTCAGTTTTGTGGACACTTTTCTTTACTTTTCCATATGAAGTCAATAGCTGATCCCAATTTCCTCGGAGATCAAGGGCAGCTAGATGCTGAGTATATATAAACAGATGTGAAGCCCATTTTTATTGAGCCATAACCAGATAGTAATACTTATGTGGCCTTTTGTAATTTACAGGGCATCTTTACAGACATAAAACTCATTTGATTATCATAACCAGTCTGTCAGGTAGAACACATATTATTATCCCCATATCTGGTGAGGACATAGAGGTTCAAGTTTTGCCCCATGTCAGAACACTGCTATAACGCAGAGCCGAAACACAACTCAAGATGATTTCCAGTGTAGTGCCCATCCCAGTAGAATACGCTTGCCCAGAAGTTAAGACTGAAACTCATATGCCTGCAGATGACATGACCATTTCACTGATAGCTCTTCATTTGTTTATCTAGAACCCTCCATCTTCTCCACTGGTCCCAATTTTTGATGGTCAGATGCCTTGTTTTATCCAAATTGATTTCTTAAGGAAGATATTAAAACAGATGCACATTTAACCTTAGATATGTTCACATCCAGCATGCCTAATAGCACACCAGCCGTATTTTTTCCTTTAAGCACAGAGAGGCGCTAATCATAATTCTTCTTAGATGAGAAGGGAAATAGTACCTTCCCTTGTCAAAAATATGCAAAGAGAGAGGGCAGGAGACTAAACAGCATCTAAAGTGGCTGCAGAAAAAAACCGATGTGACTGCTGCAGGGCAGAGAACCTGTCTCTCCCCAAAGGGACAGAACGCACAATGAGATGCTGCCATTATTTTAATATAAACCCCACTTCTCAGTCATCTCTGAGATGTCCCCTGTAAGGAGAGGGCCGTTTGGGGCTGGAGCAACTCAGCCAAGTGTTCAAAAAACCTTGAAGAGGACTATTCACTGCCTCTTCCTACTTCCCCTACACAGTCCTTGCGCTAGGACATCTGAGGCTGGCCAGTTTCCTAAAAGCTTTAAGAAAGTCCAGACTCGTTAATAAGCAAATGAACCAGCCAAAATGTGGCTAAAGGTGACTCAAAAAGTGTTTTATCTCTTAAATAAATTAATAAGCCTAAGGGAGGTTTCTTTCATTTCAGATTTCAGGGTAATCCAGGCTATGCACAAAGGTACACAAATGATCTAGTAATTTAAAAAATAATAAGGATAGTTCCCAGTTATGAAGCACTTACTCTTTGCCAAGCACTGCTTTATGTATCTTATCTCTAGTCCTCATAATAATCCTGAGAAGCAGATAGATAACGTGATCACCATTTTACAAATGAGGAAACCACGACCAGAGAGGTTAGGTGACTTTCCCGGAGTGACACCTCAGACAAGTACTCACGCCCCTCGGAAGCCCGTCCTGTGGTTGAGGTTAGAATGGGCACTTCTGGCTGCTGTGAGATGTTCCTCCTGGTTGGCCTATGCTTCAGCCAGCAGAGTGATATGGATGCTCAGGTTGTAAAACAAAATTTGGTAAGTGGCTGGCCTGGCCTGTTAACAATCCTGGGTTCTTTTTCTAGAACAAATTTCATGATAATCATGTTTGGGAGAGAGAAGGGAAAGTAGGGATCATTTGGTCCTTTTTTTTTTTTTTTTTTTACTAAATTAACCTACTTTTTCTTTCCAAATGATCTACCCAGTAGTCCCCATGGATGAGAAAAATGAATAGATTAAAAATATATGTTTACCCCTAAATGCGTCCCAGGGGGCTATTGGAGGGACATTCAATCCCCTCAATAATTTCCAAGCTTCTTTGGAAACATTTTTCCCTGTGGATGTGAAACCAAGGTCATAAAATTTTGGAGTGAATGGAGAAACTGAAATACAATCTGCAATTCACCATCTGGCATCTACTTAATAATGAGGCTGGGGGAAGGAAAGAAGTAGAATTCTTAACATTTTCCTAGATAAGACAACCTGATAGAGAAATCCTTCTTGCTGGCATCTGTGCCCTGGGTTCTGTGGAATAACGGCCAGTCCATCCCTGCCTGACACGGCAGGGAGGTGAACAGAAGGATCTTTGGCTCCATCTCAAATCTGGCACTGACCAGTTATGAGATATTGGACAAACCACCAACACTCACCTCAACTTCTATACTAATATAATACAATATGTAATTACGTTTAGTTTTCCCAACAAGAACATCCTTACATTTATAAGTACAACCGGAAGCCTACAGGGCTAAAATTCTCATTTATTCACACAGCCATTACTGCCTTACTAAGTTTTGTTAACGAGATGAGGCCAAGAAATCACAGCTGGACCACGAGTTAGCAGGTCTATGTGGTTAGGTACTAGTTAGTGTTATAAGAAACTAAGACTTTTCTAGAAAAGATGTTGGAGCTAGCTCAAGTAGAGGAGGACAGCAGGTAAGAATGGACAGGAAGATTGCCACGGCCAAGGGAAATGACTCGTACTGAAGTGTTAAGAACCAGCCAGAATAACCTGATTAGAAGACACCAAAGTATAAGGCAAAGAAGAAGTAACCATGGGAGCTTTTCCACTGCTGACCTATCGCAAGACTAGTTCTCCTCTTTATCAGTAGCCCTCAGTTTTCCAATACCAAGAGGAACACCGCATGTGATTTTTAGTAGATTTAAGGACAAAACAAGGGAATGAACAGCACACACTTTCTAGCAAAGCAACCTCGGGCTGCCATGAGAATCCATCACAAACTGGGTACTTTAAAGGAACAGAAATTTATTCTTTCATAATTCTGGAGGCCACAAATCTGAATTCTGGGCTGATTCCTCCTGGTGGCTTGGGGGGACAATTTGTTCCATGCCTCTCTCTTAGCTTCGGGTAGCTGCTGGCAATCTCTGGTGTCCCTTTGCTTGTGGACACATCATTCCCATTTCTGCTTCCATCTTCACATGGCCTTCTTCCCTGTGTGTCTCTGTGTACTCTTTCTTCTCTCCATGAGGACACCAGGCATTGGATTCAGGGCATACTCTAGTCCCGTGTGACCTCATCTTACCCTTATTACATCTGCAAAGACCCTATTTCCAAGTAATGTCACATTCTGAGAATCTGGGAGAACAGGAATTTGGGGAGGACACTATACAATCCACTACAGCAAGTAAACTGTGAAGTTCTTCTTCTTGTAAATTGTACTCAGTAGTAGCCTTGTGAAGAGCCACAGAGCAAATCAGAGCAGTCAGTCCTTTAGGTTCATATTTTATAGCATTCCTTACCTGTGTCTTCCCCCATAGACAAAGAGCTCCTTAATGGATAGGGCAATGTCTTATTAGTTTCTGTGTCCCAGTGCTTAACATGGTGCCTGGCATATAGGTAGGCACTCAGTGAACATTTGCTGAGTGTATGAATTTTCACAGGAACAGAATCTCTAAGGCCTGCATTATTTCACTGAAACTTCTGTGTGAACCTAAGATCCATGAATTCCTTCTACTTTTAATGGCTGAGATTGTTCTGCTCATCAGAGTGGTTTTCTTTTCTTTTCTTCAGGAAGGAAACAAGGACCATGAGTCAATTCGTGGGAACACCCCTCTTGATGGCAGAAACCAAAAATTCACGTGACTCAATTGTGGCAATAAAAGGTCCTGCAGGGTCCTGCAATTTTAAAGTAAGTTCTTTGTTGCCATTTCCTCTTTTCTTCCCGGATATCTATTTTGGGCCTTCCACTCCATTCCAGGAACCCCCGCACAGCCTGCTAAATTGTCTGAAACCTCGTTGCACTTGGTACGAAAGCTCTTTTCCTTTTCTTGAAGGATGTTTGGGTGGGAGGTGGAAGGAGGAACCGCAGACGTGTCACTGGGAGGAAAACATACTCCTTATTCATGTGGGCTGAGTGTTACAAAGGCAGAGTTAAATTCAGGAAATACAATAACCTGATTCATGCCTGTTTCTTATGCTGCCAGCAAACATGAGATTCAGGTTCAAAACAGTTACCAGAGACGAAAGAAGTTCCCACCAGCACAATCCACGGTGAGAGTACGTGCCCTAGTCCTCCTATCATGTACCCGTAAGTACAACCCGAACCCTGTCAGAACTTTGGGCAAAACCAAAAATTCGAGGAAAAATATGCAAGTGAATTTATTGATTCACTCCAGGCTTGAGTTCTTGGGAATCAGCCCTGCTTTCTGTCCCCAGAATATGATCCTTGCTAGTGCAGCAAGGAACTAGCCTCAAGTCAGCAAAGTCTGCAAAACTGGCCTTCAGCTACTCTCTACAGCCACTTTCCACCTCTCACGTGACACTGGGCCAACTCTCCTTCCCTAATTCTCTACCACACTAGTCAAATCTATACTCAAATCCCACGGTCAGCCTACATACTAACTGACCACTTAAAGCAATTGTTCCTCATCCTGTTGTGCACAAGAATCCTCCAAGGTACTTGACTTTTAGCGGGAATTCCCAGGTGCCACCCTCAGATACGGGGTGGGTCTGTGGTGTGCCTGAGCACCTGCACCTTCCCTAGGTAACCCCGTGGACCCCCCACTGAAGCTCCAGACTGGGGGAAATAAAGCTTCCCATCATTCCTAAACATAGGACCCCACCTATTTCACAAAATGGGGAGTGGAGGAAACTACACAAAACAACCACAAGAAAATATGACAGAATTTCTATTTTGACAGAGCATTGACCCAGAATTCTCCATACCAGTTTTGCTTTTAGACAGGTAAGGGATGTTTTAAAGAGATGTCAGAGCATAGAAGCCCCAGTGAAGGCAACCTCTCCTCAGGAAAGGTACCCTATCAACTTCAAAAATCCTGAAAGTTCATATACAATGGAATGTTTCTCAGCTATCAAAAAGAACAATTTCTCAACACCTGCTGCAACATGGATGGCACTGGAGGAGATAATGCTAAGTGAAATAAGTCAAGCAGAGAAAGACAATTATTATATGGTTTCTTTCATCTATGGAACATAAGAACTAGGAAGATCGGTAGGAGAAGAAAGGGATAAAGAAAGGGGGGGTAATCAGAAGGGGGAGTGAAACATGAAAGACTATGGACTCTGAGAAACAAACCGAGGGCTTCAGAGGGGAGGGGGGTGGGGGAATGGGATAGGCTGGTGATGGGTAGTAAGGGGGGCACATATTGCATGGGGCACTGGGTGTTATACGCAACTAATGAATCATCGAACTTTACATCAAAAACCAGGGATGTACTGTATGGTGACTAACATAATATAATAAAAAATATTATTTAAAAAAATTTTTTTAAATAAACATTTGTAAGCTTGGAAAGAAAAAAATCCTGAAAGTTCGAATCACCCACTGTGCGTCAAACGCCGGACTGGAATTTACTCAGATGTTACTCTATCTAATCCTCACTAAACACTGAAATGTCAATTCTGTGATATTGTTGTCCACATTTCAGGAGATAAAGAAACTAAGGTTCATAGGGGTTCATTGACTTGCCCACGTCTACAGCGTTGGGAAGTGGCAGTATCCCATTTTATCCCAGTCTTCTGACTTGAAGTGTCCAATGTGTTGTGCTATATTCCAGAGCTGCCTCTAATCTCTGGCCTGAGCATAGCTTGAAGGCAGTGACCTAGGGACCAAATCACTGAAGTGGATTACAGTTGAAACTAAAGGGCTAGATGACTGATAGGCTAATCCCCAGAGATTGTGGCTTATTTTCCGAAGTACAGCTCCCAGCACTGCTGCCTTTCACCTCCCTCCCCAGGACATGGGCATGTGACCTCCTCCCCCATACATCCCACCCCACCCTACACACAGTCCAAATTGCTAAGCAAAGATTGCAGGGTTCTAAAAAAGATGGCTGAATTGTGCACATGCAACAAGCCGATAAACACTCCCTTATCCATCACTCAGGGAACATTCCACCAGAATCCTTCAAGGATAGACTTTGGATAGTCCCTCAGCCTACAACAGCAGTTCTTGGGTCATGCCATCGTCCACCTGTATGAAAGAAAAGAACTAGAGGAGAGAGGAGCACATAGTGTTATTTTCCCCTGAACCCCACACCTTCCAGAAATAGCCCTGATCTCAAGCAATAAAAGTAAAGACAACATTTCCAAGGTCTGGGATGGGGAAATAAGCAAAAAATAGAATGTTTAATCAATGCAAACATTCTTGGAATCTGAAACATCTGGGAGAGCTGGGGTGGTGTGTGGGGAGCCCGGAAAAGGGGGAGGGTGGGTAGGGACTTGACATTCTTATCCCGTGTTTATCTAAAGCAGGAGCTGAGTAACCTGCTCTTAACTGCCCCCAGCAAGGCCACGCGGTTGCTGTTAACTTTTGTTACTAAATACAAGGATATCTCTCACTTTGAGAAAAGTCAAGACTCGATCATCTAACTTTACCAGATTAATATAAATAAGGGACTGATTATTTATGTATGTTTGGAACTGCCTAAGCGTATATAACCCACAA
This sequence comes from Ailuropoda melanoleuca, assembly GCF_002007445.2. NCBI lineage: Eukaryota > Metazoa > Chordata > Mammalia > Carnivora > Ursidae > Ailuropoda > Ailuropoda melanoleuca. Next base: position 74,233,719 of record NC_048222.1, read on the forward strand.
CTGTCCTAGTGGGTTTAATGAGGTTTTCTTCCTCTTCCTCTTCTTCTTTTTCTTCTTCTTCCTCTCAATTTACATGTTACTTCTTAGGAAACCAGTGTTATGCAAAATGAGGCCTCTTGGCACACTGGAACTTTCATGCAGAGAAAGAGACTTCCCTGAAAGCTAATGGCATCTTGTAGGAATATCAGGGCCAACTAAACATATCGATAAGCTGACATTAGTTATTCCCTCCCTCCCTGTTTTATACCACTCGTCCCACGAATACTCTTGATGGTGAAGAAAGATATATGATGGAATACATAAGCCAGCTTATGTGATTTGAATAGAGATAATTCTTGTTATGGTCCTTATTTTTTAATCCAACAGAGATCTGAGCACAGGGCATCAAGGTAGAAAGTAGCTATAACCCAAGCCCCAGGAGACCCATATGCCATCCCCATGTATGCAACAGCAGACTGGACCTTCTCTGTGCTGCAGGGGGCTGTCCTATGCTCTGCTGAATCCCTGGGCCCTGGCACCTAGCAAGTGAAAAAAGGGAATCACAGAGTAGTTGCTTAATAAACGGATGTAGAATTATCATTATTGCTTTCTTTCCTCTCCTTCAGCTTGCTCATATATTACCTCATTAATCCTCACCTCAGTCCAAGGAAGAAGGTATTACCACCTGCATTCTCCAAAGGTAGCTCCAAGAGTGCAGGTAACTGGTCCAAGGTCACACACTAGTAAGGTATAGAAGCCAGATTTAAACACTGATTGACCAGTTACACTGCTGGGATTACACTACGCTGTGTTTCTTCCATCACACATTCTTTCTCTTTGACCTTTGTCCACAGAGCCATGACCCAAAGCTCTTACGCTCGGTTCTTCCATCTCCAAGCCAACAAATGGTCTCATGAAATGGGTCATCTTCATGGTAAAGAAGAGGCAGCAATAAAGTGGAAGTTGCCATATTTTTCTCAGGTCTGTGTTGCTCTATACCTAGCACAATGTTCTTTACAGAATAAGTATGATAATCACTGATTGAATGAAGAATGAATGAATGGAGCTAGTGAGGTAGGTACTATTTGTATCATCAACTTGGAGATGAGAAGAGAGGTCCAGAGAGGTTAGGGCGATTTCTTACCCCACACTTAGTCACTGCCTCGCTGAGAAGTAGTTCTACCTCTTTATCCTGAGGGTCCTCACAGCCTCTGCTCAGAAGGAGTTCTGCCTCCCCTGATTGCGGCTGCTCACTCAGCCCATCTGATGTCACCCCAAATTCTCAGCAGCCAGCAGATGGCCACCTGAAGACTCTCCATTTCCATCATGGTATCTCTCCTGTGTGGTCTTTAACATAAAAAGAAGAGACTGAAAAATAAAGGACTTTGGGGAAGAGAAGATCAGTTGCTTTTCTTTCACTATAGGCATCCTTTATGTTATAGACTCAAACCATAACCAAAGAATGGGCTGGGAAGCATATCCGTGTAAAGGAAATCTTATATCTATTCTTTCTATTTTTAAAATGTGCTATGACTATAAAAGTTTCCCATTAGGTGAAATTGACAATGTTTGGTGTGGATGGGGTTCGAATTTTACCAGTTCTACAGCATGTTAAGTGTGTATTACAGCAGTAGAGCCACAATGACTAAAACTACAGCATTAGAGAATTGTGGAAACTGGATTCCTGCTCAGCCGTTAACCTTCTTTTGTGCAATTCCTAGCAACTCCCAACTCTTTCCTGACTCCGGACATCTGCAGTTCATCCGCTTTCTCAGCTCCTCAAATTTGTTCCCAGGGTGGGAGATTCCCTGACTCTGTACTCCAAATTCCCAGAATTTCGTTTCCTTCTTTCCTTTGTCTAGATATTTATAATGTTTGCTAGAACTTCACTGAGGCCCACTGATTCACATTATGTTTCAAGTTTAAGGTTATGCAAAATGAATAATTTACTAGTCAGCAATACAGTAGGTCTGACATTTCCTTGGAATGAGGGCTGCCTGTAGGGGTGTTACTATTTTATTTATATTTTTCTTTATATATATTAAGATTCTCTCTGTGATTAAAAGTGTCATTCTATGATTAAAGGTGACAAAACATCTAGATTGTTTTTTCTCACACTGAGGTGTCAATTAAGTCACTCTCAAAGCCTGATAGGTAGTTCCTAACAAATTAACTCACATCAAAAGAACAAATAAGTAGACTTCAATGTATCTCCAATCCCCAGAGCAAAAAGTCATTTTTAGTTGATCCTATTAAAGACTAAAATTTTATTTAAGAGAATACAAATACCAAATGGCTCAAGGCCCATCTCCCACAAAAGAAAGTAAGCAGGTAAGATTAAAGTAGACCAGTAAGGATATCATGCCTCTCCCAATTCTAAACAACTTTTTTTTACTTTAACTACTTGAGAACTACACATGTTTTCTATACATTACCTCATTGAAATTTCCCAGCAATTCAACAAGGTCAGTATTAATTCTTTTGATGATAGTGTGACCCTCGACCTTATTTTAAAATAAAGAATAATGTTTTGGGGGTAGAATTTAGTGATAAATAAAGCAAATTTTAAAATTAAAATAAATAAACAATAGAATAATGTGTTTGGCTGTGCTTATATACCACTGGATTTCCCAGCAGGATATACAGGTAGGAATATCCTATGAGAAATATGGGCCTGAATGTTGATTTATGTAACAACATGGATAAATATCTCAGATATTGTGTTGAATGAAAGAAGCCAGACCAAAAAAAGAATACAAACTCTACATTCTAGAGAGAGAGAGAGAGAGAGAGTTCAAGGACAGGCAAAATTGATTCATGGTCAAAAATTTTAAAAACGTTTCCCTCTAAAGAACGGAAGTGTCTGAGAAGGAGCCTGATGGGATCTTCCAGGGTGCTGGATATGTTCTGTATCTTGACCTGGATAGAGAACATATATATGGAAATCCATTAACTGGACAATTAAGATTAATGCCTGCTGTAGACTGAATGTTTGTGTGCCCTCAAAATTCATATGCTGAAACTCAATCCTCCAATGTGATTATATCTGGAGGTGCGGACTTCAGGAGGTGATTAGGTCATGAGGGTGGAGCCCTCATGATGGGATTAGTACCCGTATAAGAAGAGACCTGTAAAGCCTCGCTCTCCCTCTGTCTTTCTCCCTCTCTGTCTCTCTCTCCCCTCCGTTCCCTGCTCCCTGCGAGGATACAGACAGCACTGCACCATCTGCATATCACCAAATTCAAATTGGCCAGCACTGTGATCTTGGGCTTTCAAGGTTCCAGAACTGTGAGAAGTAAATTTCTGTTGTTTAAGCCACCCAGTCAAAGGTATTTTTGTTACAGCAGCCCAAAAGGACTAAGAGAGCACCCTTGGCACACTTGATTATAGGTATATGTTAACTCAATTAAAAGAAGAAAAAGAGAAGAAAAATAAATCTAGGCCTAGGGTTCAAGAATGAAGCGGGGCCTGGAGATACAGATTCTGGGGTCACTGGCACAGAACTACAGGAGCCTTCTCAGGGAAAGCAGGACCAACTGCTGTGGAACTCAGCCCCATGCTGGTGTTCCCTGGAGTTGTACAGTTCACAATATTCACAGCCAAGTGCAGCAGCCCTCTGGAGAGCATGAGGAATGTGGAGAACATTCTGTGAGCAAATGAGGAGGAAAGATGCCAGGGGATCATCAGCATGTAAGGGACAGACAGGAAAAAAGGAATCATCAAAAGAAGCACATCTTACCTCAGAAGCCTGGTCCTCTGCCTACCAAGCACACTGACAGATACATAAGAGATCCTGAGTTAATGAACCGATAGATACAGGAATGAACAAATGAGACAAACCACTATGGCTTTCACATCTGAGAAAAGAATGTGGTAAAGCTTTTACAAGATACCAATTCTGGGAAACCAGTTTTAAAGATGAGAGGGGGTAAAAATGAGTCCAGGATCTGGTTAGATGATGGAATGGCAGGAGGGGATGAGGATCAGAAAAATGGGCTGGGGCGACAAGCCAGATGGCCAGGTCCTTAGGAAGAGCAACAAGCCTTAGAAAATATGTGAGTGCTAAAGATAGACTCTACTGTCCTCACATTCGCCCTGAAGACCAACTCAACTTGACAAAAAATGAAAACAAAAACAAACAACAGAAAATTGCATTCAAAGTGATGCAGGTAGAATAGGAAAATGTCAGGTGACTGTGGGAGGAAAAAGGACAGGGAAGGTCAGGGTGAGCCTGACACCTGACAGGGTGTTTGTGACAACTGAGTAAATCCTGTGATAGCTCTGGGGTTTCTTATGGCCATAAGCATCCTGTTGTTGCACAAACCCACAGCACGCATATGTACAAAGATACAGTTAGCCAGCAAATGACAGAGAATGACGCTTCCATCCCTCCACTCAGGGAGCTAGAGGACTAATTGTGCATTTAGAGTCTATTTACAGTATATACAAAAAAAGACAGATGGTGCTTGTCCATATAATTAGCATAGAGCATGCGTAATGATATGCACAGTTCTTGGAAGTCCCTGCCCACTCCCAGAACCCTGCAAAAATATTCCACCCCTGTATTATAACTGCCCATAAAGATCTAAGCCCCACATATACCCAGGGCAACTCAGGCCTTCGATCTGAGCGTGCCCACGCTCCCTTCTCTCAAGTGTGTACTTCGCTTTGCAATAAACCCTCTTCTGCTATACTTACTCTGACTTGTCCTTGAATTCTTTCCCTGGGGGAAATCAAGAACCTGGCACCAGCTGGTCGTTGAGGTCTCAGGACCTGAGAACTCACCAAGTCTCTGGTATCGTATTTTTGGCAAAGCAGCCAGGAGATATTTGACTGCTTTCATTCCCCCTACTCTGATACTTACTGTCTCTCTTCCTCTTCTGTTGTCTCTTTTCACCACTGCCATTCAAGAGACCCCAGAAATAGTAAGTGCCTCCAAACTCCACCTGGCCTCCACAGGCAGGTTAGTCTACTCAACAAATTGTCCTTATGGAAGTCTTCGAATCTATGCTAGGGATTGCTCTTCTGGGAGTCCTGCCTATTATTTCCATCCTCTGTAGGACTGGACATTTCCCCTGCCCTTTTCAGAAACACTTCAAACTTCTCTTCCAAGGCCCTGTCACCCTAAAACCTTAAAAATTACACCCTCTCTCTATCTTGACTTTGACTCTCTTATTCTTGACAGTCCTCAGGAATTGACACTCCAAATGGCGGCACAGATCAAACAGTTAAAAGCCATTAGGGCAATCACCACCCTCCAGAAGTCTCCCATGTGAGGATAAGTTGGTCATGGGATGCCCTAGTTGGACTTCAGATCACCCACCAACCTTAAGCAAATATCTGTGCATCAAGGCACTCTGTGAAATCATGCATATCCAACCCTGTGGCAATCCTGAATAGCCATTTCTTTTATTTCGAGGACTACCATTTCACTCTGAGTGAGCCTAGCTTCTGGAAAATCTCTGTTTCTATTGTGGTTAAGGGGACTATTGATTGTCCCAACAGTTTCAAGTTTTTTCATCAGACTGTTGAGCAATGAATAGAGCCCTTGGCCCCAGCTGCACCACATTGTCGAGGACCACCATGTCACTCTGCCTTCAGTGCTATCTCTGGAGAATCTCTCTTTTTATAACCTCTACCCCGCCTCCCCTCCATTTTACTTGGTCTATGGAAGCCAATTCCACTGGCTACTAGACAGAGGTTCTCTTGCTTATCTTTTAACCAACCACTCCAAAACTAGTCTTCTATCTTACTGGCCTTCACTGTCCCATCATACCTGGACTCACTGTCTCTGTGTTGTTTCCGTGATTAGTCAGGGTCCATGGACTGACATCCCATGGACCCATGGGACTCATATTGCCTTTCTCTTTGCTTCCTAAAACATGCCCTTACTTATAATCCTTCTTTTTACCCTAAGCAGGATCACTTTGCAAAACTGAGCCCCTCCTGGCATTGGTTCTGACAACAGGCCAACTCCTCCAAGGCAAAATCTCTCTGTAGGCTTTTTAGGGGTTACGGAAGGAAGCCTTTTCTTACTGATTCTCTTCAAGGCCTAACTTACAGACCATACTGTGTGGCACTCTGTCTATTGTCCAGCTGGACAGGGCCGGTATGAGGATCATCATTTTGCCCACTCTCATAGAATTCAGCCCACAATATGGATTCCTTGGTTCTGGAAGACTTCCCCTTCTTTCCAAAGTCCCAAGGGCTGTAGATATTTGGACACACAGCTGGTTGAAGATCCACTCCCTGGAGTGGGCAGGGTGGATGCCTGGCTGTGGGCTATGGGTGCTGTGACTACAATGGACACCATGGGAGCCCAGAGGATCCCAGGGATGCCTAGGTGTCAGGAATTAGCCAGAGGCCAGGGATGCCTGATTGCCTCAACAGGCTAAATGTATCCTCTCCCCAGAGTGAACACCAAGTTACTTAGTCTTTTTCCTTCTCCTCTGTTCTCCAGGATGAAGGACAGAATTATGGGTAACTCTCTTTCAGTGCCCTGTGACTATCCCCTGGGCTACATCCCTAAAAAAAAAAAAAAAAAAAACCTTTAAACTAGATGGCTTAAAAAAAAGGACACTGATCTTTTTCTTCAATTCCACCTGGCCTCAATATAAATTGGAGGGAAGAGAATTTTGGCCTAAGAATGGGAAACCCTAAATTATAACACTATACTACAATTAGGCTGACTTTTAAACAGCAACAAAAATGGACAGAAATCCCTTATGCACAGACATTTATGGCGTTACACCAAAACCCCAACCTCTGGGGGACATGCTGTATCTGTTATGCACACATCCTTCCTGGTCCTCCTAGCCAAGAACCTGCCATTGTAGACAACCTCCTGTTGGGAGGTTCCCCTCCCCCTAGGGTACCTGCACCTCTGCTACCTGCACCTCTTCCTCCAGAGATAATATCTTATCAAAAAACTCCTATCCCTTCAGCTCCTCTGACACCAGCTACTCCGCCTCCTTGTCAACCCCAATATCCACCCCTCCCTGGGAAGGGCAGTTCTGCTGGGCTGACACGTAGGGGAACCTATGACCACCCTGACCCTTCTGAAATATGCCACTGAGGGAAGCAGCAAATGGCAAGACAGCCATTTTCAGGTCCATGTTCCCTTCTCCATGACATATCTGGCCCAACGTAAACAGCAAATTTTCTGAAAATCCAGACAAGTTCACAGTAGAGTTCTAGCCTCCTGATCTCTCCTTGGCCTTAAGCTGGGAGATCACATATTATTTTCTCCACCTGTTTCACCCCAGAAGAAAAACAGCAAGTCTGGATAGAGGCTCAAGCTTATGCTAACACCCTGGCCGTTAGGGGCGCTGTATAACAACCGTGGGAGCAAATGCTGCACTAGTTCAGGATCCCAATTAACTATCAGAAGGGAAGGAAGGGGATGGGCAGAGAAACCCATATGGTGACCTGCCTAACTGAAGGAATAAAAAAGAACATTATCAAATCTGTGAATTATGACAAAATCTAGAAAATTACACAAGGAAAGGATGAAAATTCCACCTTTTCAGTGGTACCTCGTAAAAACCCTTAAACAATATACTAATATAAACCCCGAGACCCCTAAAGAACAAGGCATCCTGGGGACTCATTTTATCAGTCAATCCGCACCTGACAACAGGAGCAAACTGCAAGAGTTGACTCTGGGTCTTCAAACCCATGACCCAACTTCTTTTTTTTTTTTTTTAAGATTTTACTTATTTATTTGACAGAGATAGAGACAGCCAGCAAGAGAGGGAACACAAGCAGGGGGAGTGGGAGAGGAAGAAGCAGGCTCATAGCAGAGAAGCCTGATGTGGGGCTCGATCCTATAACGCCGGGATCACGCCCTGAGCCGAAGGCAGACACTTAGCAGCTGTGCCACCCAGGCGCCCCCATGACCCAACTTCTGACTGGCATTTTAGTTTTATAACAATCGGGACCAAGCTGAGAAGGAGGCAAAGACTCAATGTGGCAGGTAGAGTAAGAAATGGACACAGCTGATAGCTGTGGCAGTTAGCAACGACCTGCAACCTCAGGGTTACCCTCTGGGGAGTGGCAGCCCTAGGCCAAATACTAGGGTTTGTTATAACTATAGTGAGCCAGGCCAGTGGAAATCAGAATGTCCCCACCAGGTGAAGGCTCATGGGGTCAAACCTAAAGGACCTTGCCACCAAGGTGAAGAAAGAGGCCACTAAAAAAAAAAAAAAAAAAATATAAAATCCATGATGGCCACCCCCATTGACAACTGTTGGTACCCAAAGACCCTGGCAGCTCTCTTGACCTTGATCATCATAACTGAGGAACCTCGGGTAATTGTTCGCATGGCAGATAGAAATGTTAATTTCTTAATCGACACAAAGAGCCACTTACTTTGTTTTGACTGACCATTTTGGGCCTTTATCCTCCAAAAGCTGTAAGATTACTGGAGTTGACAGTAACTCAAAAGTTAAATTTTTCATCCCACCACCCAATTGTAGGATTGGCAAACAAATGATTTCACATCAGTGTCTGGTCATGCATAAATGTTCCACCTCACTATTAGGCTGGGACTTTTTGAGCTCCCTGGAAACTATTTTATGTCTCCAGAAGTCAGGGACACACATATTGCTGGTTCTAGTCATGGACGAACATCAAAACCCACCAATAAAAGTCCCTGCTGGAATATGGACTCAAGTCAATTTGTGCATGATCAGAGAGTTTCTGGAAAGGCCAGAGATGTTAAGCCAGTTTTCTCTTAAAGAAAAAACCAAATTTCCTCCTAAGAAACAGTATCTGCTTAAGCTAGAAGCCAAGAAAGGGCTCCAACCCCTTATAGATAAGTTTCTCAAACATAGACTCATAGTGTCCTACCAATCATCTTGCAACCCCCATCCTCCCACTTAAAAAACCCAATGGAGAATACCATATGGTACAGGATCTCAGAGCCATAAACAAGGCAGTGGTTCCTGTCCACCATATTGTGGCAAATCCTTGTACCATCCTTACCCAGATTCCTAGTAACAGTCGCTGGTTTACTGTTCTGGACCTAAAGATTCTTTCTTCTGCATACCCCTGCATCCAGACTCACAATTTCTGACTGCTTTTGAAAGGACAGATCCCCTCTTCAATGTTGGCTGACAATATACCTGGATTGTATCACCTCATAGTTTCAGAAACAGTTCTCATCTGTTTGACAATACCCTGGCAAGGGAACTCAGAGAACTGAAACTAGAGACAGGGGCCCAGCTCCAGTATATAGATAGCTTGCTCATTTGTAGTCCCACCAAGGAAGCCTCTAATAAAAACACCATCCTAATCTTAAACTTCCTTGAGGATAAATGCTATCAGATTTCACCACCAAAGGTATAAATCTCTCTACAAAGAGTTGAGACCATCCAGAGACAGAAAAAGGAAAAAAAAAAATCTCAGAGCCTTCTTAGGATGGCAGTATTTTGCAACATCTGGATCCCAGGTTTTGGGATCCTAGGAAAGCACCTTTACGAGGCCCTTAAAGAAACAGAGAATGAGCTGCTGAAGTGCAAAGGGGAACAACAAAAGGCTTTTCAAGCCACCAAAGACCTTTTAGCCACCACTCCTGCCCTCAGGATTCTAGATCTAGAAAAGCCTTTCTCCTTATATGTAGCTGAAGAATGGAATAGCCCTGGGAGTCCTCACCCAAAACTAAGGAAATCCCCAGACCTGCGGCCTACTTCTCTAAACAACTAGAATCTATAGCCAGTGGATGGCCAAGTTGCCTATGGGTGGTATTAGTCACGGCCCTCCTAGTTGAGGAAGCTACTAAACTAAGTCTGGAACAACCCTTGGAAGTCCTAATATCCCATCAGGTACAAGGGATTTTGGAAATAAAGGGACACCAATGGTACAGGAAGATGCTTTACTAAGTACCAAGTCTTCCTGTTGGATTTCCCAGATATAACCTTTAAAGACTCCAAACCCTAAAAGCAAACAACCCTGTTACTTGTTGGGGCAGAAAAAAATCTGACCCACTCTAGTACAAAAACTATTGAACAAACCTATTCTAGTAGACCTGATCTAAAGGACAAGCCTCCAGAAAATGCAGACGAGGTTTGTTTTACAGATGGGAGCAGCTTTGTAGACAATGGAATTAGGAGAGCTGGATATGTCATTGTTAGCCTCCATCAAATTATAGAGGCCAAACCCCTACCATCTAACACCTCAGCTCAAAACGATGAACTTGTGGCTCTTGCTGGAGCTCTCCAACTCGGCAAAGACAAAAGGATTAACATTTATACTGACTCTAAATATCTTTCTGGTTCTACATGCCCATGTGGCCATCTGGAGAGAAGGAGGACTTTAATGTGCAAAAGAAACCTCTCCTATAAAACACAGCCGTGAGATAGAACAGCTCCTGAGGGCAATTCAGAAACCTCTAGAAATGGCTGTACTACACTTCAGAGGCCACAAAAGGGAGACTAGAAACAACTACAGAAACACCCTAGCACCCAAAGCAGCAAAAAAACGCAGCTGCTACAGAGACCATTAAAGCCACTACCTTGGCCTTGTTACCCCAGGCCTCTCTGCCCCTAACTAACCCAAAATATACTCCAACAGAGACAGATTGGTTAAACAAAGAAGATTTAATAAAGACCTGAGTGGATGGTGCATAAGAGAAGAAAAAGTACTACTCCCCAGATGATGCCAGTGGAAGTCATTAACCAAATATTTGACTCCACCCACATGGGGAGAGACTCTCTAACATCACAGGTTACCCACCTCTTCCTTGAAAAGGGTATCCAACAGTTAAAGATATTATTAAGTCCTGTACTCAGGGCCTCTATAATAAACCAGGAGGCAGAATGAAACCACCTCCACTTCTAAAAGCAGCCCAACATTGAGGTACTTATCCTAGTGAAAACTGACAAAGACTTTACCCAGATACCACAGACACAAAGTTATAAATATCTCCTATACTAACTGATACCTTCACAGGATGGACAGAGGCATTCCCATGTAGGACAGAAAGGGTTTCAGGAGTTTTCAAAGTAATACTTAAGGAAATTATCCCACAGTTTGGTTTTCCCTGACCCCTACAGATTGACAATGGGTCTTCTTTGACAGCCAAAACCACCCAACAATAGCTCAAGCCCTTGGGATCAATTATCATTCCCTGCTTCCTGGAGACCTCAATCCTCTGGAAAAGGGAAAAAGGCCAACCATTACCATAAAAAGACAATAGCCAAACTATGCCAAGAAACTTCTGAATCACAGATAAAATGCTGTCCATTGCTCTCCTTCGGGTCAAAACTGCCCCCAAATCCAATCTTCAACTTAGTCCCTAAGGACCTTTACTTACTTCAAACTTTCTAGTTGATACTGAGGTTCAAGAAATAACTAGACACATCATAAAACTGAGACAAGTTAAAAAAAATAGAGCCCTTACAGAATATGGAAGTAGAATCTTCCCAGCTCCCAAACCCCAAAATTTAACCTCTTCATTCCTCCCAGGAGACATGGTCCTTCTCAAAACCTGGAAAGAAGGATCCCTCATAGATCAACTCCAATGCAAATGGATGGGCCCAGGTCATCCTGAGGACCCTAACTGCAGTCAGACTCCAGGAAATAGCCACCTGGGTTTACCTATCTAGGATTAAATCCCTTCCTTCTCAGTCAACACAGGACCTGAAACAGAAGGACACCTGTGAGCCCCTGGAGGATCTCAAACTACTGTTCCACAGGCAAAGCTAAAAGGTAAGTAATGTGAATATTCCCATTGGGAATCCTAGTCTTCTTATTATTTCCTTCTATGGTATTATGCTATTGCAGACTCGGGGAAAAGAACTCTTCTGTCTTTGCTGGGAGCAGCCAGACCCAATATGCTTACTGCCTTGTCACACCTTCAGGGTGTCAACTTCTTTGGGTTCTGAATGGGAAAATAATACTTGGGTCCAGATTACTCCATACCTCATTTGGAACATCTTCTTAAACAACTGTTGGGTATGTCACCATCAACTCTCCAGTGACATGGAACAAATCCCACTCCTTGGAACAAGGCCATGAGAAGCAATTCAAAATCAATCAGTTTACAGAAGACCTAAATGGGGCCCAAATCCTATCTTAAAAATATCAGCCCACCTAGTTAATGCATCCATCCACAAAAGTCTGAGCCCCCATTCACTTGTCTGGTACACCAAGTTAGACCCTCAAATGAACGTGCCCAAAATATTTCTTGTCCTCCCTATGGACTTCCCAGATGCAACTTACTGCTAGAGGAGACTGTATCCTAGGCCCTGTCCCATGCAAATGTAGTCCCCCTGATTTCTGTCCACCAGGATGTGGTGCTACATCTAGGTCTCAGGGCCCTAGAACTCTCCCAGTCTCCAGGATGTGATCCCAGACAAGTAAGATTGGCCTACAATAGATACTCAGATACAGATTGGAGGAAAATTCTGAAGTTAAATCCCAAATTTTGGCAGGGAGATGACTACCCAGGATGTCATCCAGATGACTGGAATGGCCAGGAGGATGATGACTATTGGGATTACAAAGATAGAGGTAAAGTCATATAAGAGGACCCATTGGTCCCCTATAAAAAGTGGATTCCTTCAGCTCATCCAAGCTTCAGCCTCATAAATCACCAACACCAGGGCTCATATGCCTAGAAAAAGAGCTTATGTTCCTGGGTATGTGCAACAATCAGGGATATGCAGTTCAATGCTCTGACATAAATGTTCAAAATTCAGACATAAATGACACATCAAACTATTGGACAATTTGATTGGTCTATCACCCACCTGAACACACTCAAATATTTACCAATAACCTATGGGTCATTAAATCCTCAAAAACATCTAAAACCAGAAAGAAGAGAGGGATAGCATTAATAGTTCTGCAAGCAGCGGCACACATAGGAAGCCCCATTGCTTTGACACACAATAGTGTGACAGCCAAAAACATCACAAGATCAATGTCATTATTGCCCAACAGTCAGGACAAGATTTCAAATTGTTAAGGCAATCAATAGATTTCTTGGCAGCAATGGTGATGAACCACAGAATTGTCTCTGATTATTTATTGACTACACAAGGAGGAGTATTAGCCAAAGTACATAGGAGTATGCGCTTTGGCTAATACTTCTTGCTGTTTTTACATTAATGTCTCTGGACAGGTGGTCATGGGAGAAGCTAAAATCTTGGAACAAGCTACCTGGCTTCATATCTTCAGCCAAGGCTCCACCATTTCTCAGGAAATCTTAGACACAGCCTAATCTGCTATAAAATACCATCATGTGTTACCTACCCAACATCTTTGCTTACATCTTACCTTTTCTAGGACCCTTGATTATCATACTCCTAATACTGATGCATATGATGCATATTTGCCCATGCATATTCAATCTACTGTCAAAGTTTGTCCCTTCCAGATTACAACAGTTCGACATTAAGATGATCGTCATGCAAGAATTTCAACCCATCTTCACCATGGGCTCTCCCGCAGACATACCCATGAAACCCGGAGATCAGATGGCCAGAAAATTCCACTCCCATACCAGGCGGGGCCAACGCCCCTCAGTCAGCAGGAAGCAGCTACAGATGACGGATATGCTCCTTTCTATACTCCTTAAAAAATTAAGGGATGAAATTCTCAGAAGGGGGAAGATGAAGCAGTAGAATAGGGAAATGTTGGGTAACTGCAAGAGGAAAAGGGGCAGGAACAAGGTGAACCTGACATCTGACAGGGTATTTGTGACAACTGAGTAAATCCTGTGGTAGCCCTGTGGTTTCTCATGCTCCAACCCATGGCACACAGGGGCACAAAGACCCAGTTAACCTGCAAATGATCAAGAATGATGCCTCCGCCCGTCCATTCAGGGATCTAGAGGACCAATTGTGCAACTAGAGTATTTGTGCAAAAAAAGTCAGACTCTGCTTGACAGAGTAACTAGCATAGAGCATACGTAATGACACACACAGTTCTTGGAAGTCCCGCCTGTTCTCACAACCCTGAAAAAAGATTCCACCCCTTTATAACTGCCCATAAAGATCAGAGCCCCACACCTACCTGGGGCAACTAACATTCTCTGAGTGTGTCCAGACTCCCTTCTCTCAAGTGTGTACTTTCACTTTGCAACGAAGCTTCTTCTGCTATATTTTACTCTGACTCATCCTTGAATTCTTTCTCGCAGGGAAGTCAAGAACCTGGCACCAGCTGGTGATTGAGGTCTCAGAGCCCTAGAACTCTCCCAGTATCCAGTGTCAAGTGCAAATGAAATCGCATAGCTATTTCTGACTCATCTACTACCAGAAGTGACTTCAGCTTGAGGAGAGGCGAGCTCAATTAGGCAGCATGTGTACAATTTCAGGGAAGTGGAGCCTGCTTCTTAGAATCTACAGCAACGCAAAGCCCCTTGAGCAAAAGTCTGGGGGTGTTTCTTTTTTTAATAAATCACCTGGTGGGGGCTTGACACCCCTATTACATCTTTCCGCAGGTGGAAGAGCTGCTAACTGCAGAAATGACGTCAGTCTGGGCTTGTAATGGTGCTGACTGGGGATGGGCATGATCAAATGTTGCTCCAGGTGATGTTTGGCTCTCACTGGCCACCTTTCATCTGGAGCATCTCACAGCACTTTACAGGAGATAGTTAATTACACTTCCTGAGGCTTCGGGCAGGAACATGCATCATAGACTGCACTTACGTCTGTGACTATGTCAGAAGAAATGCTCAAGGACTAATTACTTTGCATTTGTATGTATCATCTCCTTTCACACGGGATCTCAAAGCGATTTCCCAAGGTAAGTAGAAGAGTTAATTGCCTTGTTCCTGGGAGGTCTATAGCATATCTGGGGCAGAAGGGTCTAGTCACAAATCATTCTCACTGTTCAGGTTGACACTGGAGTCCTCCAGAGATGGGAACCCAAAAGAAGGATGGCTAAGAAAAAGGCAAAGCAGTCGCGGGGTGGTCTGTCATGGAATCATAGAATGTTAGAGCTGGATGGACCTCCAGACGTCATCTAAATTCATGCTGTCCAATATAGCAACCCCTGACCACGTGGGACCACCAAGCACTTGACCCATGCTGGTCCAATTGCTATCTATTGTAAGTGTAAACTACACACCAGACTTTGAAGTGTTAATACAAAATTGGATGTAAAATATCTCACTAATAATGCTTACATTGATTACCTGTTGAAACAGTAATAATTTGGATATATGGGGTTAACCTGGATATAAATTTACTTGTTTCTTTTCATTTTTAAAATGTGGCTGCTAGAAAACGTTTAATTCCATGTTTCTCACCTTGTATTTCTATGTGACAGTGCTGATTTAGACTACTTCCCTCATTTTAAACACTACCTACCACCTAAAGAGAGGAGTCTGATTTGTCTAAGGTGGGATTGTTAGCAGAGCTAGGACTGAAACCCACATCTCCTAACTTCCTTGATCAATGTACTGTCCATTACACTTCAACAAGCAATTGCCCCTTCTCCAACCCATCATCTTGTAAGAGCTGATACCATGAAGGTGCTGACAGAGCATGTGTGCCCTCTCCCATAATCAGAAACAATATGATCCTCAAGCCACCCCAGTGAAATATAATCTCTAAAAGCAGTGTATCTGTTAAACCTAACTTACCCCTGGCCCAACTGAGCAACCTGTCATACCCCAACTTGTGCTTGCAGGAGGGTTGCTACCCCTGGCCTCCCCAATGTAGAAATTCTAGAGTCAATACTGCAGTCTTCTAGTGGCCTCTTGCTCAGCCAAAGTTAAAGTCCAAGAGCTCACCTGCAGTGGTGAAACCAATCACTACTTGAAAAGTCAACTGTGCATCATCTCGGCAATCTAAACTTTTCAGAGTAATGTTATAGAAGACCACAAAACCTTTCCTTCTTGAAAGCTCTGTCCAACAGCCTGATATGAAGGGAATTAGCACTTGGACAATTCTTCTTCCCTACTACTGGATTCTCTTCCTCTGGATGGTCCTAAAGAAGGGAAAGAGACAGCTGAACCAGAAACAGCTGTTGACCTGATATTCCTAGATGTGTCCAAAATTCCACCTGAGTGATCTCTGGGGTGACTGCATTTTCCTAAATTTGCAGTTGGGACAGTCAGGCTAGTGCACTCTATGGTCTTCCAGAGGCCTGGAGGGAGATCCTAAAATTGCCTGAAAGAAAATGGCATGGTCCTCCATTCATCATCAGGTGGACTTTGGCAGGGAATCAGTCTTAACCTGATTTTTCACTTGGAAAAATGAAGCATTTGTGTCATTGGACCAATCAGTGTCATCTATAGCCATCAAGCCCATTCAACTGACCAAAGAAGAACACTAAGGAAACTAGTCCACATTGAGAACCTCCATCTCTCTGAGCCCCTGGGTTTCACCCTTGAAAAATCCACCAAGTAGGTGATTGGGTCCTCAACTGTGTAGCCTCCCTTTCTGCCACTTCCAACCCACCTTCTGTTCATCAGTGTCTCCGGTTTCTTTTTGCCTGGTACCATGCCTAATGCTTTCTCATTAAATACTATCAGATAGATTCACTTTATTCACCTCTCGTTTAAATTACCCCTTAATCCTGAAAGCCAGACCTGACATCTCCATCTCCTGACTTCTGGGCCATAGAGTTCTCTTACACCAAAACACACCATGACACTTCCTTAGCTCTACACAAACCAAAAGAGTTTGCACATCAGTTATTTTCACTCTAATCTGAGATATTACACTACCAGGATTCTATAAGACAATTGGGGGTTGGGGATTTTTTTTAAGATTTCATTTATTTATTTGAGAGAGAAAGAGAGAGCTCAAGTGGGGGCGGGAGGGTCCGAGGGTAGAGGGAGAAGCAGCCTCCCTGCTGAGCAGGGAGCCCAACATGGGGCTCGGTCCCAGGACCTCAAGATCATGACCTGAGCTGAAGGCACGCATTTAACCGACTAAGCCACCCAGGCACCCTTGTAAGACAATTGTTTTTGAAGCAGTGTCCCTTATTTTGAAGTAAAGAGATCCATCCCCCACAGACAGGAGAGGGGCATAAGCAGAGCATAAAGAAAATGTTTGGCTCAGAGTGGGGTTGCATTCAGAGTAGTTTAATGTGGTCAAGAGTAGGTTGTGGTGGGGAGAGGGGTATCTCCCTGAGGTGACTTTACCGACAAGGAAGGCCAGCAAAGAGGAGTGAGGCCCCTGCATGCCAAAGCTGCTGAGCTCTGCAGCGCTGGCTGGAGCACCTCAGCTCAGGCCGCAGGGTGGGCAGACACAGACAAGTTATACAAGTGTGCATAATTTTACTTTGTTTTCATTTTTCACATGATAAAAAAAAAACTTGCACCTTTTACAAGGTCACCAAAAGACATGACAATTTATGAGCTGAGTTCCTGTGTTATGCATCGTTCTGTCACATTTCCAATAGGTACGGATACCGTTCTCTGTGGGGGAGTGGGCATGCACCCTTCTCCCAGTGCCCTCACCTTTGCTCAAGGATCGTCATGAGCTCAAGCCTGGGTCTGGTGTCCCTCTAAAAACCCCACAGCCTTGGCAAATGAGTGCTGTGCACCATCCTTGGAGAAAGTTTCTGTTTTCCCCTAGGCAATGGTATAATTGCCTGCCTGCAAGTACTCCTCTTCGCTGGAGAAAGGTTTCTGCTCATTTTTCATTGTCAGTTACTTCCCCTGGCTTCTGTTGGATCTTAGTAATTGTACTGGTTTTGCAATAGTTCATGAACATTAGGAAGATGGTATCACTTATACGCGGAATCTAAAAAGAAGAAGGAGGAGGAGGAGAAGAAGAACAAGAAGAGGAAAGAAAAAGTTCCACTCAGACACAGAGAGTAGAACAGCGGTTGCCAGGCGCTGGTGGGAGCAATAGGGAGAGATTGGTAAAAAGTTACAGATTTCAGTAATAAGATGAATAAGGTCTAAGGATCTAATGTGTAACATGGTGACTGTAATTAATAACACTGCATTGTGTTTTGTACTTGTAATTGAAATTTACTCAGAGGGGTGCCTGGGTGGCTCAGTCAGTTAATGTCCGACTTTTGGTTTCGGTTCAGGTCAGGTTCTCAGCATTCTGAGATCAAGCCCCAAGTCAGGCTCCAGGCTCAGCAGGGAGTCTGCTTGAGATTCTCTCTCTCCCTCTCCTTTTGTCCCTCCCCTTGCTCATGCTCACTCTCTCTCTAAAATAAATAAATAAATCTCTTTAAAAAAATTTACTCAGAGAGTAGAACCTAAATATTCTCACCAAAAAATTAATAAGGTAAATATGTGGGATGATGGACTTGTTAAATAACTCGAAAGGGGGGGGTCTGTCACAATGTACATGTACCTCAAATCGTCATGTTGTACACTTTAAATATCTTCCAATTTTATTTGTCAATTACACCTAAATATAGCTGGGAGGGCAGAGAACATTAGAAAGGATTTCATCTGACTCTACACTTTGATTTTGCATAAAGAATTGAATTGGCTCAATCTTCAATTTGCTCATTTGTAAAATGGGAATACCAATGACAATTTTCTAATATTATTTTGGGTGTTCAGTAAGATTATATATGTGAAATCCTCAGATACAAACTTTTATGTATAATAAGCTTTTAATAAATACCAACTGAACCTTAATCTGAAGTATTCTGAATCTTTCCAAACCTGAATTGGTTTGTCTTATGCAAGATATATGTGTCAGTTATTCCAATTTTTTAAAAGATGTTCCTTATTCACTTTATTTAAAAAACCCTTCCCTCACTATTAAAAATGTGGGATGTTTGTTGGAACTTTTAGACAGCATCATAGTATTAAAAAGGTTTTCTTAAAACTGGTCATATTTTATCCATTTTCTTCCATTGTCATTTTGGCCCTATCTTCTTGAATTCCATTGTTTAAAAGTATTGAAACGAAGTACTAGGAATTAATTTCCCAAACTCTGGAATACCTCTCTAAATTTTCTCAGACTCATGTGTCTGCTCTCTCCCTCCCTTTCTCTCTAAGGAATTTGTGAAGTGCGCAGATTGTCATGGGCAAATCAGTGAATGTCTCTGAAAAACAGAAGAAAAGATGAAGTTTGCAGTTTCTCAAGGCTCAGACACTAGGTGTTCAGAGGAGGGGTG
Source organism: Ailuropoda melanoleuca (assembly GCF_002007445.2). NCBI lineage: Eukaryota > Metazoa > Chordata > Mammalia > Carnivora > Ursidae > Ailuropoda > Ailuropoda melanoleuca. The sequence goes on from NC_048222.1 coordinate 74,252,748, forward strand.
ATGGGAATCAGTCATGCATTGCCATGCGCACTTACATTTAGAGCTGAAGGAATCTGATATGAATAGATATATTTGTTTGGGAATGTGTCAAACTTGCTCTGCCCACCTCTTCATGAGGTCGATTGGAGTCCCCCATTGAGATATCTGGGGATCAGAAAGTGTACAGGACTTCAGTCAGTATTTCTTCATGGAAGGTCAGACTACTCAGTATGTCCCTTCTCATCCTGTTATTAGAAAATTAGACCCTGTTTTTGATCCAGAGATCTTCTGCTTTCTGAGCCCTGAGAAACACTGAATGAAAATGCTAACCAACAGAACTCATGTTTGTAAACTGAGTTCGGTTTGGTTTTGTTTGGAGGGAGGGTTGTGGAGAGAGGTACTGAAAGTCTTACCTTTTCTGCGAGAAGGGAATCCAGAGTCCTGCCATCTCTGAGAGACTACAGTAGGGGCAGAACAGAAAGGCGACAGTAACAGAAGAGCCCTGGCATATCAGCAGAGGGCCCAGCAACAGAGCACAGAGGACAATGACCGGAGAGGGAGGCTGGGTGGGAAAGAGGCAAGGAGGCAAGTCAGGCAACGAAAAACCCTCCTGGGGAGAGGGGTGCGGCACATTGGGGAACCTGCCAGCAGGGGGCGCTCCAACTGGCAGCCCACAGCCCTGATGCAAAGTGTAGCATCAGGCATGGCACCGATGCTGGGCTGGGGCAGGAGTGGGGGAGAGGAGTGTAATCCCAACAGGGTAGGATCTGAAGAGGAAACAGTGGAGTACAGAACTTGCTTTGGTGGTGTGTGCAGGGTTTTCTTATACTGCTTTCTTCTTTACAGTTAGCACTTTATTTTCCTCTTTAGGGTAATTTAAAGGACTAGCTTAGCCTCTTTCCACTCTCCTTCTAGTCCCCTATTAAAATTCTAAATTTGGTCATTCTGGCATCCAGGTATCCTTTCAATATTTCCTCTGTAATAAGCATTTATAGGATCAATAATATCAAACTCTCTTAAATTCAATTTAGAATCTTTCTCTTTTTTTACTATCCTTGAATTTATTTTTTCTTTTAATTTTTTTATTTTTTTATTATATTATGTTAGTCACCATACAGTACATCCCTAGTTTTTGATGTAAAGTTCCATGATTCGTTACTTGCAGATAACACCCAGTGCACCATGCAATACGTGCACTCCTTACTACCCATCACCAGCCTATCCCATTCCCCCACCCCCTCCCCTCTGAAGCCCTCAGTTTGTTTCCCAGAGTCCATAGTCTCTCATGGTTCATTCCCCCTTCCGATTACCCCCCACCCCTTTCTCAACATTTGCTGCAACATGGACGGGACTGGAGGAGATAATGCTAAGTGAAATAAGTCAAGCAGAGAAGGACAATTATCATATGGTTTCACTCATTTATGGAACATGAGAAGTAGGAAGATCAGTAGGAGAAGAAAGGGAAGAAGAAAGGGGGGGTATCTTTGAATTTAAACTAGATTTTGCTTTATTATCAATGTTGTTTGATCAGCAATGCTATCACATGTTAGGGGGGCCCACCAGCTATGATAAAATTTTAAAGAGACATCTAACACATGAGTCTGAATATCTACGGATTTTTTATTGCAATCAACAGAAACAAACTTTGACCTAAGGAAGGAAAAAAAGATGTTTATCATATGAACACAGCAAAATTCACAGCATATGAAGGAAGAGCTGAGCAGGCCCACATCTGTGAGGATGGGTGCATAAGTACTATAATTAACTGCTCCTCTTGAAGATGGCAAATGGAGGAGATATTCCCCAAATAAAAGGGGTTCTTTTATTAGAACATAAAGTAAAAGATGTTGGCAGACCAAAGCAACACATAAACATGACCCAGTCAAATTCAAACTTTTCCTAATGAGTAAGGATTTTGCTCTTTAAAAATTGCTATACCTATCCTTCTAGCTTCCTATGCTAGGTGATTTAGAAGGAAAACACAAAGGGCCATCTCTTATAGGCTATTTTCCAAGACAATGTTAAATAGCCATCCCTCCTTTTCTTCTCCTTTGGGCTTTGTATTACCCTTATTCATTTTCTAGATGGACACAAATCTAGACAAGATATTTAGACAAAAAGAAAGAAAGAAGGAAAGGAAGGAAGAAAAGAGGGAAGGAAGGAAGGAAAGAAGGAAGGAAGGAAGGAAGAAGAAAGAGAGAAAGGAATAAAAAGGGAGGGATAGAAGCAGGGAGGGATGGAAGGGGGAAGGAAGGAAGATAAAGCATCCCAGTTAGAAAAGAAGTAAAACTATTTTCCATTCACAAAGAGCATGATCTTGTTACTAGGGAATCCACTAAAAACACTATTTGAATAAACAAATTCAGCAAAGCTGCAGGATACAAAATTAATATGCAAAAATTAATTGCATCTCTGAACTAACAATAAACAATTCAAAAATGAAATTTTTAAAAAATTCCCTATACAATAAAATAAAAAATAGAACACTTGGGAGAAAAGTTAACAAAAGAAATGGAAGTCTTGTACACTGAAAACTACAGGATAATATTGCTGAGAAAAAAACTTAAAAAGATCTAAATAAGTGGAAAGGCATCCCATGTTCATGGCTCAAAAGACTTAATATTGTTACAATGGCAAAACTCCCCAGACTGTTGTACAGATTCAATATAATTCTATCAAAATTCCAGGTGCTTCTTTGTGGATAGTGACAAGCTGATCCTAAAATTTATGTGGAAATGCAAGAACCTAGAATAGCTGAAACCATATTAAAAAATAAGAACAAAGTTGGAGGACGTATACTTCCTTATTTCAAAACTTACTCTAAAGTTATAGTAGTCAAAGGGCATCTGGGTGGCTCAGTCAGTTAAGCATCCAATTCTTGATTTCAGCTCAGGTTATGATCTCAGGATTGTGAGATAGAGCCCCATGTTGGGCTCTGCGCTCAGCAGGGAGTCTGCTTGAGATTCTCTCTCCCCCTCTTTCTGCCCCTCCCCCCTGTGTGTGCATGCTCTCTCTCTCCTTCTCTCTAAAAATAAATAAATCTTAAAAATAAAATTATAGGAATCAAGACAGCATGGTACTGGCATAAAGATAGATCGACAGACTAGAAATAAGAACCCAGAAATAAATTTTTACACTAACAGTCCATTCATTTTCAACAAGCATGCCAAAATAATTCAATGGAGAAAGAAAACTCTTTTCAACAAATGATTCTAGGATAGCTAGATATCTAAAAGCAACAGAATGAATTAGAACACTTTGCCTAAAACCATACAGAAATATTAACCCAAAATAAGTCATAAACCTAAATGTAAGAGCTAAAACTATGAAATTCTTAGGAGAAAGCATGGGAGTAAATCTTCATGATCTTGGATCAGGCAATGGTTTCTTAGAAGACAGAACACCAAAAGCACAAAAAAACAAAAGAAAAATAATAAATAAATAAATTTAACCTCATTAAAATTGAAAACCTTTGTCTTGCAAGAGATACCATTAAGAAAGTAAGAAGACAATCAATCCACAAGATGGGGAAAAAATATTTGTAAATCATGTATCTGATAAGGTACTTACTCCTGGAATATATAACAAACCTTTACTACTCAACAAGAAAAAGACAAGCCAATTAAAAGATGCATACAAGATCTGAATAGACATTACCCCAAAGAAGATACAGAAATGGCCAATGAACATATGAAAAGATGTTCAAAGCAAAACAAAAATTGGCCATTAGCCAAATGTAAAGCAAAACCCCAAGAGACATCACTTCATACCCACTGGGATAACTATTATCAAAAAGACCAACCATAACAAGTATTGTCAGGGACATGGAGAAATTAAAAACCTCATCTGTGGCTAATAACAACGCAAAATAGTACAACCACTTCAAGAAACAATTTGACAGATTCTCAAAATGTTAAACATAAAGTTACCATATGACCCAGCATTTCTACCCCAAGGTATATTCACAAGAAAAATAAAAACATATGTCCACACAAAAAAAAATTGTAAATGAATGTTCAACAACAGATTTATTCATAGCCAAAAAGTGGAAGTAATCCAAATGCCTATCAATTTATGAGTGGATAGATAAGTTGTGATACGCACACATAATGGAATGTCATTCAGCAACAAAAAGAAATGACTATAGACACACGCTACAACATAGATGAACAGTGAAAATGTTATGGTAAGTGCAAGAAGCCAGTTTTTTTTAAAAACCACATATTGTATAGTTTTATTTATATGAAATGTCCAGAATAGACAAACCTATAGGACAGAAAGTAGATAAGTGGTTACCTGGGCCTACAAGAGATAGAGAAAAGTGAGGAATGACTACAATGGGTATGTGTTTCCTTTTGGGGATGATGAAAATGTCCTAAACTTAAATGTGGTTGTATTAGTCTGTTAGGGCCGCTATAACAAAATACACAGACTGGGGGTGCTTAAGCAACAGACATTTATTTTTTTGCAGTTCCGAAGGCTGGAAGTCCAAGATCAAGGTGTCAGCGGGTTTGGTTTATTCTGAGGACTCTCTTTGGCCTCTGGGTCTTCATATGTTGGCCCCTCAGTGTGTGGGTTGTCTGTGTCTAATTTCCTCTTCCTATAAGGGCGCCAGTCATATTGGATTAGGGCCCGTTCATACGAACTCATTTTTTCTTAATTAACTGTTAAAAGCCCTATCTCCAAATAAATCACTCAGGTTGAGACTTTAACATGAGTTTTCAGGGCACACAGTTCAGTCCATAATGGTGGTGATGGCTGCATCGAATATGCTAAAAACCATTGAACTGTGTAATTTAAGTGGGTGAATTTTATGGCATATGAATTACATCTCATTATAGCTTTTGTTTAAAAAGGGAAATGGGGGTGCACCTGGGTGGCACAGTCAGTTAAGCATCCAACTCTTGGTTTCGGCTCAGGTCCTGATCTCAGGATTGTGCGATCGAGCCCCATGCCTGCTCCACACTCAGCACAGAGTCTGCGTGACTCTCTCTCCCTTTCCCTCTGCCCCTCCCCCACCCTGTGCTCACAATTTCTCTCTCTAAAATGAATAAATAAATCTTTAAAAAAATAAAAAGAGAAATGGGGAGGCATTTAAGATTTTCAAGAAGAAAAGTAAAATGATCCTATATGTTTTATAATAAATTTTTTAGAAGCCACCTCTAGGATAAAAGTACAAGGAGGCTGGAGACAAAATGCACAATACAGAGATTATTGCAGTAATCCAGATTGGATGTCCTGGGAGTCTTAACTAGACCAGGGACACTAAAACAAGAAAGAAGGGAGACGACAAGAGTGACTTTTGCGTGGTTAAATGCAGCCTCCTACCAGAAAACATTTCTGTGGGCAGGACACAGGCTGACTCCATGGACAGGCTGCACAGACAATTGGAGTGGTGTGCAGGATTCTGAGAAGTCTCCAGGAGCCTTGAAGACCTATCTGATATCTGCCTGAAATCTCCATATTTCTTTGTTTCAAATTGTGCATTAAGCTTTGAATGAAATAAATTCTTCCCTTCTGTGTTACTCAAAAGGTGCGGCCCATTAAATCATTACCATTCACTAATGCATTTAGCACAAATAATTCTGAAGGATCTTTTGGTCACTTGGCTGGCCCTCATGGCTATGACATTCTCACAGGTACTGCCAAGGGGAAGACAAGAATGAGAAATACAGAGCGTGTATGATGAGGGGCTTACAACAGGCTCCCCATGTGGACACCTGAAGGGGGAGGACACAGACAGCTCAGGGAGGAGAACAGGAAAGGGCACGGCAAGCATGTTTCCTGGGTCTGGCCCTGTGCTTCACTCGGAAATTGGTGCAGCCTTGATTTAAAACAGAAGGAGCTTTTATCTGTTTATTTTCTATTATTTCTTGCTTGGAACTTGGTTTTCTAGTATATTTCACTGCTGTAGTCAAAGTCCAGTACAACCAAGTTGGATAAAAGGTATCTATATAAGGTAATGCTTATTCTGTGTTTATGGATGCCTATGTGAATATGCTTCTCTCTCCCATTCTCTCTCCCTCTGTCTCTCTTTCTCTCTCTCTCTCTCTCTCTCTCTCTCTCTCACACACACACACACACACACACACACACACACACAAAATCATTCCAAGAACACCTGCAGAAGCACATCCGTCTCCGGGCCCCTAGTCTTCCCTCCTCTATTAAGAGCTTGACCCCCTCCAATCTTCTCTTCTTTCTCCTTCTCACCATCTACTTTTTTAAAAAATTGAATTCTAATCATTTAAAGAGAGAATTCAGCCCTGGGAAGCAGAGATTCAACACTTGAAGATCTCTATTTTGTCCAGCAGCTAATCACTAACCAAGTATATAACCTTGGGACTCTCTTCTATCTCTGACCCTTGGTTTTCTCATCTATAAAACGACTATAACATCACCTGTTTCACAGGATTGTTACGAAGTTCTAATGAAATCAGAGTTCCAATGAAATCAGTTCTAATGAAATCAGAGGTATGTTGGGACTACTATATCAAAATAAAAATCTTCTGCACAGCAAAGGAAACTATCAACAAAACTAAAAAAGCAACCTACAGAGTGGGAGAAGATATTTGCCAATGACATATCTGATAAAGGATTAGTATCCAAAATATATAAAGAACTTACACAACTCAACACCCCCCCCCAAAAAAACCCACAAATAGTCCAATTAAAATGGGCAGAAGACATGAACAGACATGTCTCCAAAGAAGATATACAGATGGCCACAGACACATGAAAAGATGCTCAACATCACTAGTGATTAGGGCAATGCAAACCAAAACCACAATGAGATGTCACCTCACACCTGTCAGAATGGCTAAAATCAACAGCATAAGAAACAAGTGTTGGAAAGGATGGAGAAAAAAGGAATCCTCATGCACTATTGGTGGGAATACAAACTGGTGCATCCACTGTGGAAAACAGTATGTTGATTCCTCAAAAATTTAAAAATTTAGAATAAAAAATAAAAAAATTTAGTGGTAATTCCACTACTGGGTATTTACCCAAAGAATATGAAAACACTAATTTGAAAAGATATCTGCACCCCTATGTTTATTGCAGCATTGTTTACAATAACCAAAATATGGAGACAACCTAATGTCCATTGATAGATGAATGGATACAGAAGATGTGGTATATATACAATGGAGTATTATTGAGCCATAAAAAAGAATGAAATCTTGCCATTTGAAGTAACATGGATGGATCTAGAGGGTATAGTGCTAAGCAAAATAAGTCAGTCAGAGAAAGACAAATAACATATGATTTCACTTATATGTGGAAGTTAAGAAATAAAACAAAGGAAAATGAAAAAAGAGAGAAAAACCAAAAAACAAAACTTTATAGAGATCAAACAGAGGGTTACCAAAGGGAAGGTGGGTGAGGGATGGGTGTTAGGTGATAGGGATTAAGGAGTGCACTCACGATGAAGAGCACAGAGTAATATATAGAATTACCGAATCACTATATTGTATACCTGAAATGAATATAACACTGTATGTTAACAACACTGCAATTAAAATTAAAAATAAGAAAGGAAGGAAGGAAAGAAGGAAGGAATGAAAGAAGGAAGGAAGGAAGGAAGGAAGGAAGGAAGGAAGGAAGGAAGGAAGGAAAAGAAATCAAAAGTATGAAAGTACATGCAAGGTTCTAAATAAATATAAGGCAGTATTATTTCTCCCTACGGTATTACCACCTGAACACCTTCACGATTTTGTGGCATGGAAGTTTAGCCCTGAGCCAGGAGAGGTAAGAATATTTTGGAATGAGGGCAGGAGGTTTCCTAGACTCCTCATGTAGGCAAGTACCACCTTTCTGCCTACATAAGACACACACACACACACACACACACACACACGCACACACACACACACACACACACATACACACACACGAGTTTTTAATCCCTAAAACTACTCCAAACTTTCTATTCAGGTCTCAAGGGCGCATTTTTATACCATTCCGGCTGAACCCAGAAGTGGAAAATTCCCAGAAAGTCCTCTCCACAGCTGTCCAATTTTGGGGTCGATAAGCTGAATAGACCTCAAGGACCGCTGTTTCTTTTGTTTTGCACCATCTGGTGGACTGTGCCTGGAGGTACAGGGTCTGCTCTGGAATTGCCGAGCAGAGCGGCAGAACCCTCCTATCATTGCCCCAGGGCACGAGGCGAAGCAGGGGTAGGGCCCAGGTGACTGCAGGCTAGTGGGCATCAGTGAGAAAAGGGGTTCTACAGAAAACAACACAAGAGACCCCAACTCATCTTTCTTGAACACGTAACAACCTACAAGTAGCTGAATTGGCCCCTCCTACCCTTGCACCCCAAAAGGCTGGCTGGCAATTCCTTTATAGATGATGGTGCTCACCCTGGTTCTTCTTACCAAAGAGTAAGCCTCTTGAGGGTAGGACTACATCTTAACTGTTTTTGCACCTTCTCCTTGCCCTTCCACTCCCTCCTTTACACACACACACACACACACACACACACACCCCCCAAACTTGACTGAAGACAGGACTCAGTCAGTGCTTATGCTTATACTGGCTTGAGCAGACAATCTAAAGAGAATTAGATTTTTAATGAGACTCCCTAGCTATCTGACACTGTGCAACCCTGGAGTGTGTCTTGATTCCCTTTCCTTCCTTTCTACCTCCAATGAAATGGGGACACCAACACCCAGTGATGGCCTAATGAGGTCACAGATGCACATCTAGGCAACGGGTTTTATTCAGAATCTAATTGGCCTATCAGCAGACACTGAGTGCACGCTCTATGCCAAGCATTGTACCAAGCATACGCTTAGGGCAAACGGGTAGAAGGGAAAGGGGAAGCAGGGAGTAAGTCCAGTTTGCTCATGCCTTCAAAGAGCTCACAGCCCCCCTGGGGCCCAAAGATATGCTCACAGTATTTAAGAGCAAGCTAATAACTCTGAATAACGAATGGGTTACTTGACCAGAGAAGAGACTAGGGTGGTCACTGAAGAACTCAGGGAGACTCGGTGTACACTCAGCTCTACAGTCACCCCTATAACTCACCTAAAACTCCTGCTGAGTGTAGCATCTTTCAGAGTGGCCTGAGGCTTCCTGATGGGCTTGGTAATGCTGCCTCTAGACAAATCATGTTTCTTCCAGGCCTTTCCCCTGCATGACTGCCGTCTGCTCTCTCTCATCTCTACGTTTTCAAGTTCTATTCATTCCTCAGGCCCTACTTTCGGCCCCACTAGGAAAGTCTTTCCTAATCACCCCAGGCTCACTGACATCCTCTTCTCTAAAGGCGTACAACACCTTAAAATCCACATCACGTGACTAAGCACACAATCATAATCTGATATTTTCCGACACCTCATAGGTATACGCGTCATGTCCCCCACTAGATTGTCAGTTTGGTAAGGGAGCAGTGAAGTTGTCTCTTCGGCAGCCCCATGGCACCTAGAAGCGTGCTGAACAGGTAGGACGGACTGAGCACACACAGATTGCAGCTCTCTGGGCCTCCAGCAGAGAAGGGGGTCGCCCCCTCCTGGCTGAGGAAGCGGCTGCAGCCAGGCTCCTGGGCCGTGACTCAGGAAGTCAGCCCAGAAGGGGGGAAGAGGAAGCCCTTCCAGCTCTTTTAATGCAAGTGCAGCCCCTGCCAACAGGCCATTAGTCTGACCTTCCTCATGAATACGCCTCCCCTCCTACTCCAAGCTGCGCGCTTTCAGGACTTCTTTTCTCCTTCAAGGCATGCGCTAATATCCACTTGAGCTGGTGGTCGCCTGGACACCAACAAGGGAGAGGAGACATCACAGTTTGGTTTGCCTCAGGCTCCAGAGGCTTATCCTGAGACCCAAGGCCTTCAAACAGAGTTCCTGTGGAACTCTCTTATAGGCGCTCTCCCAAAGTATGTTTCACAAAATAGTGGTCTTGCTGGAATTTAAGACACAAAAAGTAGTTTCAAGTCAAATATGTTCAGAAACACTGAGTTAAAAGAATTGGGACAGAATTTTGTGTTTTGCTTCATTTTCCTGCACAAAGTTCCAGAGCTCTTAATGGGCATTATAAGTCTCCAAGAAGAGGCTGGAGCACATCACTCCAAATGTATTTGGCTGGGGAATGGTTTTTCCAAGATTGCTTCCCACAGAACACTTTAGGAAATGCTGTTTAGGGCTTTCCTTTCAATCGTCTTGAAAATTCCCCCACAAAGGCTTCAGAGCTACATCCCCCAAGCATTTTCTCTTTTAAAAATTGTGATATACATATTGATACATACAGATAAAATCAATTTCTCTGAATACCAAGTAAGACATTCGTGACCGAAAATTTGGAGAATGAAGAAATATACAAATCAGAAAATCTAAAACCACAGCAAAGTGAAGAGCGTTCCAGTCCTGCAAGTTTTTTCTATTGAAAATGAGGTAATCCTGCAGACTTTCTGCTACTTGAAGGGGCCTTCCCAGATAAAATCTTGCCTTTTTGTCCCACAGGTCACAGTACAACTTCCTCTCCATTTCGCCTATTGAATCCTGCTGAGCAAAGATCACTTGCTCCCTGCATGGCGACATCGCTGCGCTCTAGTCCTCACCAAAATCAACACCCTCAGAAATAAAAGCAAATATAAAATCTGAATAGGTGCTGTCAACGTGGAGAAATCTCCGTTGGAGGAGAGCTCCAGAGCTCATGAGGGTTGTTACACTTCACCAGGCACTTCCAAGTTATCCATTAGTATTGAATGGCGCCAATTTACAGAAGCCAAAAGATTTCCAGTCTGAGGAGACCAAGGGGATATAGAAGGGAGATCTGAGTTTTGTTTTCATCTTGGGCAGAATAAAGAGACTGGTTTACAATATCTAAAGTCAATTCCAATGTGAGTAGTCAATACAGTTACCATTGCTAAATTATTAGACCAAAGCTATTATCTTAATAAATGCCTAAGAAAAAGTAGCACCGATGGTAAAGGAGGCTGAATCTACCATGTATCTCAAGGCAACTTAATTTTCTCTCCTCTCCACCTTCTTATATGCTTTACCCGGATGAAATAGTATTTCCCAGGAAACCACTTAGAGGATAAAACAGTTACCAAAGGACAACATGCAAGCCAGCTGGAGAGCCTGTAAAAGGAAAGCACACATAGCTGCCCCACTTTGCTTGGAACAAGCTCCCTGGCCCCCCCAAGCCCCCACCTTGGCCCATGTTCACCACTATGCCAGGCTGCCTCCCACTAGGATTTTCAACTGATCATGCAATGACATTTAGGCCGACTAGGAATAAAAATATTAAATGAGATAATACAGAAGTGCTAAGAAAAATAGAAATTAGTCATTGTTATTTACAGTATACGTTTTTAAGACACTATAATATTCTAAGGCCTGGAAATCAAGCAAAAGAGAAAATACAGAAGTAGTGTTTGGTTCTAGTAACAGGATAACATTAGCCACCAGGCAGTATCTCCCTGCAAAGACCCCTGTGGGATGTCACTCTAGAAAGGCAGCAGCCAGTATTATATACTAGCAGTATTACTATTCAATTCCTTAAAATATCCACCCCCAAGATCAGTCCGCTTTACTTGGAAAGGTCTCTTAAATCAGTTATCCTTTTCCTCTCTCGTGGTCAGCACATGCAGTGTGATCACTGTAGTTCCAGCCGTCTCCTCCAGCCTGTCCAGTGCCATCAAATTAACTGTCTTAATTTGCCACTTTGATCTATGATCATCTTCCTCCCCCACCTAAAATCTTTCTCAGTCTCCCAGTAGGTATGGAATTCAATCCAAACTTTGGCCTAGCACGTGCTGCTCTCTGCATTCTACTATTCCAGTCTCCCCTTCCTCCCTTTCACCGCTGGTCATTGGCTGGACCCAACCAAAACCCAGAAGGCAAGGCAGCCCTTTATGCAGCCCTTTCCTGCAGCCTCCTGTAAAAGGAGAGGGAGTGGACCTGGAAGGGAAAATAGAGAGAAGACAACACAGCCACTAACATAAGTTTTTAAATGTAGAAAATTGCACACAATAGCACCTGAAAAAAACGGGAGGTTAATATTCTTATAGTCTTGGTGTCAGCCTTTCTAAAACAGCGGAGCTTGGGCTAGACCCCAGGCAGTTTGTCTCCAGACCCCATGTTTTCTATATGTGTGTGTGTGTGTTTGTGTGTAAATATATACAAATTAAAACAAAGAATTTTAAAAGGTTACAAAAATCAATAAGCACGTTGTTAAACTCCAGAAACTATTTAATCTTAGTAATAAAGAAATTTAAATGCATATGTGACACTATTTTGATCTATCAAATTGGCAAAGTTTTAAAATAATCTATCACCCTACTGTTGTCCCAGGCATGATTCAATGGGCAGATGTGTACGTTGATACAACTTTCTTAGAGTCAGTTGGGCAACAAATATCAAAACCCTTAGACTTTGATCCTAAAGAATAAATTATGAATGTGCACAAAGACTTAGCAACAGCAACGTTTAGGGCAGAAGACTTTAAAATAACAAAATGTTGGATATAAATTAATATCCCTAAAAAAGAATTTAGTTAAATAAACTACAATACACCTATATAACAAGATACCACGCAACCATGAAATGTGACATTCTAGAAGATTGTTATGATGAGGAAAGATATTCAAATATACTGTTGAAAGAAAAAGAAACTAAAAAAATATTGTGAAGGGCGCAATACTACTTATGTTAAAATACGCATTTAAAAAGGCTAAAAAATAACATAAAAAGTTATCAGTGGATCTTTGGGTGACAAGATTCAAGTGGCTTTTATGTACTTCTTTGTTGCTTATCTATACTTTTCAAATTTTCTGCATGAAATATTTTTGTAATAAGAAAAGCATAATAAAAACATTGTGAATTAATTGAAAATCACTTCTCTTCTATGCTGAGTGATTTTGTACCTGCTTCTGAGCTGCGAAATGATGCCATCCAGACTGTGTGCTGTATGATTCCAGTAGGCACATTCTCTGGGAAGTTGGGACTGATTTCCAAATAAAATGTAAAAATAATAATCTATTATATTTCAAAATAATTTTTCCAAGGACAGGAAAGGGACAACACGCGGCAGAAGTGACTTTATCATATCAAAAACTGGCAGCGTGAGGCCAAGGATATTGACCTCTTCATTCACCTTTCTGGGCTGCAAGCTTTAGACCAAGCCGCTTTGTACCACGACTTCCAATGCCTACAAAACCCTTTGTGAAACTAAACCACAGAAAGAAAGAACCCTTGTCTAGCAGCTAAAGGCAATCTGCCAATTTATTTCCATCCTTCATCTAATTGTCAGTTGGCCAGCTAAGTGAAAAAGGTAACCAGAGACGGGGGAGAAGGCTACTTACTGATAATGATAGATAAGTAAATAAAACATTCATAAGTCAGTTCTCTATGTCTCAGACCCATTTTTTGTGCCTCTCTCGGTGGTAGCTAAAGAATCAATATTGCATGAAAAAAAATGGACAATGGGACAAAATAATGACACGGGATGCAGATATGCATATCGTAAAACATGGAATAGGACATGAGGAGAAAACACCTGGAGGAGGGTTGCTCCTTGGCTAGACCTGAGTCTTCCACTCCTTCTAGAAGAAACATTGTCTACTGCTCTTTGGAAATAGCTCCTGGGTGAAGCTGACCACCCTGGGTGCAGGATCCTCACATGGTGTCCCTACTGTGACGTACAGGGGTGAATCAATGTGTATTGGCTTTACTTGTGCATTCAGTCCTCTATTTCATAGGTCGTAGGCACATGGCATACCTATGTGAAATAGATACCTCTCCAAAATGTGAGAAAAGATCATTTGAGGCTAAGAAAATGATCTGTTCTTTTTGATATTCAAGTGCTATATGCTCCAGTAGAGGTCAGTCTCTCACAATTGATTCAAGGACATGAAGAAGCCCCTCCCTCCCGACCTTATCACCCTCAAAATCCTCCCCTTTTAGTTGATGGTACAGTGGAAAGAATCCCACAGATTAAAGTCATTACATGATAACTGAGGGCAAGTTATCTAACCTTTCTAAGCTTCAGAGTCTTTGTCTATAAAACGGAGAAGCAGATAAGGGGAGTGTTTTATAAGTAAAGTTATGTGGCAGGATCCAACACAATATTGGGCACAAAATGCCAGTGAATGTAGTTTCCTTGCCTTTTTCTTTCTTTCTTTCTTAAAAATCTCTCCATTCCGTCTTCAAAGATAACACAAATACCTCCACAAAAGGTCCCGATTGGCTTGAATTCACACTGAGTTATCAATCACCAATCTAGATCCTTTCTTGATGATATTTCTAAAAGGAAGAGAGAACTGGGTGCTGGCAGGAGACAGAAGACAGCAAGGATGGAATATGGAGGGGCTTGAATGACCTAGAAAGAAAATAGTATGCTGAAAGCTAAGGCAACAACGTCACCTACTATTAGCTCTCAGAACACCAAAATCAGGAGAAAAGACTTAAGTTTTTGGGAACTAGACACACATGCTGAAGTCTAGTGATTTTATAAAATATCCTTAAGGTCAAAATCACAAAAGATATTAGAGGACAGGCCTTGGAAGCCCTGGGCCCTTGGCTCTGACCACCCCCTCCACATCCTGCAGGAGCTGAAAAGTACAGTCATTAAAAACATGGGCACATAGTTTTAATCTCCATCCTGCCATGGGAGCTGCAAGACCAGAGACAAGTTGCCCAATCCCACCAGGCCTCATTTCTCTCCTCAGCAAAATGGGGCTAACAATGACTTACTCATGAATTACCAAACAGATAAATAAGGTAATAAATGTAGAACGCTTAGCCTGATGTCTGGCAGTTAAGGTCCTCAAAAACATGAGAATGTCTATCAATAATCTGTGCAGTTCTAGAAAGGCACCTCCACCCTGGACATCTGTTTCCCCATCTCTAGAAGGAGGAGCAAGGAGTTGAGAGAGAACTTCCAGGGTCCTTCCAGAAAAAAAAAAACTCGTGTGATTCGCTTGTGGAGGCCCAGCCCCTGGCCGGTCAGCTCTGTCATGAAGCCGGGCAGCTTGAACCCGGGACATGGCGCGCAGGCCACAGCCTGAGCTCTGACAGCTGCTTCCATCGTGCAAAGCAATAGGACAATGTGGCAAAAGAATCCGTGAGAGAAAAAGATTCAATCCAGGCCAATTTGAAGGAAAGACTTTGTCAAGATCATTTTAAAAACGAAACGTGACTTCCTTTTTTTTTTTTTTTTTTTTTGTTTAAGGTCAAGCAATGAGAAGGGATACCAAGCTGAGCTTAGTCTCCGGAGGCTTTTGCAGGATCACATGTCTCTTCAGAAATGCCATTTTAACTGATGTAAGTGTGAAGGAGTTAGAACCCCAGGGATTAAATTTCTGCTGAAATACACATGTTTCTTGGGGGGAAAAAAATGAGCTCTTGACCCAGGGAATGCAAAGCCTTTTGGAAAACTCTCTAAGCCTGATATGGAGGGTATCAGATACCGCTGGCCTTTCAGGGCTCCCCCCATATTGTAGGTTAGCATGAGATCACACCTGGCCGTGCTGGCCTCGGGGCCGGGGACGGGGGGAGGGACACCTGTCTTAGCTTGTCTCACATATACACACACACATTCTTAGGCCTGGGAACTTTTTTCCCCCACAAAGACATGTTTTATGACTACACTTGTATTTTTATGACAAAACAATCCCACATTCGTCTGAAAGGAAGTGTGGTCTGAGTAGCCTGGGAGACTGGACACCTGGCCTCTGCCAGGCCAGCCCTGCCACACAGCTCCGCTCACCTACGAGGGTAAGTGCTGCTGGGGGGCAAGACTTCTCCTCTGCAAGTGGGTCTGAGCGAGCGCCCCACCAGCCTGACTTCTTGTGAGAGAGTCAGCTATCGTTAGTCACAAAGAATATTTGATTCTCATCCCCATCCCCAGGCAATCACATGATTTATTGTCACTGTGCACGAGTTGGCATTTCCAAGAATTGTATGTAAATGGAGTCCTACAGTATGAATTCTTTTTGGGGGGGGTCTGGCTTTTTGCCTTCAGTATAATAATTCTGAGGTTTAGGGGCGCCTGGGTGGCATAGCGGTTAAGCATCTGCCTTCGGCTCAGGGCGTGATCCCGGCATTATGGGATCGAGCCCCACATCAGGCTCCTCCACTATGAGCCTGCTTCTTCCTCTCCCACTCCCCCTGCTTGTGTTCCCTCTCTCGCTGGCTGTCTCTATCTCTGTCAAATAAATAAAATAAAATAAAAATAAAATAAACATAATTCTGAGATTTATTCACCCTGTGTGTACCAACAGTCTGCTCATTTTGTTGCAGGGTAAAACTCCATTGTATGGGTATAGCACAACGTGATTGTCCATTCACCTGGACATGGATGGATATTTTGGTCACTTCCAGTTTGGGTCTATTACAAATAAAGCTGCTGTGAATATCTGTGTACAAAATAAAAAGAGTATTTGACTTTCAGCAAGAAAGTTGCAAGTCCTGCATGCTCTTACCTTTCTCGGCCTCGATGTCTTCAGCTACCAAAAAGGGGCAACACATCCTCCTCCCCAACAGTCGTGAAAATTAAGTGGCATAAAGCATGTGAAGGTGTTTTATAAAGTATAAAGAACCCTCTACATGCAATATTAATATTCCCATCAGTACATATTCATTCATAATCCAGTAGCTGCTGGTGGAGGGTACTGGGAGGATCTCTGTTGTGTGTATGAGTGTGAGTGTGTGTGCAAGTGTGTGTGTACAAGAAGACACTGCACAGAGCAGGGCAAGATGAACAAGCATGATTCAGTGCCCCTATGCCCACATTACCCACTGTTTACATGGGGCAAAATTGGTGAGCACGCAAAAAGATGAATAAATGACCCCAGAGAGCAAGGTGCAAAGATGGCCCCCCGAAGCACAGGGATCTGCACCCTGGACAGTTAGAACCAGAAAGCAAGATGGAAGCATGCACTGAAGTGGTTAGGGGGCCTTCCTGGAGGTGGAAGGTCATCCGGTCCTTAAAGCAAGGCAGGGACTTACACGGTGAGTAACTCATACCTGCTCAAGCATCTGCCCACAGCCTGCTGTGCTGAGCAGGTGACGAAAGGGGAGCCCAAAGGGTGGCCCTGAAGAGCTTATGGCATAAACCCTTCTCACTGCAACAGGGTCCGTACTTAGCAACCTTCCCATGCTCTTTTCTGATCCAAAAAGGCCTGTGTCTTGTTGCTCTGCCTGATGATTTTCCGTCCTGACCGGACATACAGGCAGTCAGAAAGAGATGAGTTCTCACTGCTCCGGGCTTGAGGGGCAAGGACGCACCGCAGTCTAGCCGGAGGAGCCTCCAGAGGCCAGAGTGAGGGTCAGGGAGGAAAAGAAAAGAGCGGGTTGGAGATCTGTGAGAAACAGAGAGACTCTCCCAGCCTGCCGGGCCAATTGCTGGCCATCTCCTCCTCACACAGAAGATGGAAGATGTCTTCTCTGAACAAAGAAGCTCCGGAGACAGGAATCCCAGGCAGAGCTCCAGGCAGGAACCAGGTGCTGCCCAGACCACTGGTACCCTCGGTGAAAGTCTGCTTAGCAAGCAGTGGGCACCACACCCCCACCTCACCCTCGTTAACTCCCAGAAAGTGGCAGCCAGGCTTACAGCCCGGAACTAAAAAGCTCCTCTCTGAGGAACCTGAAAGGCCCAAGGAGGGGGACGACCAAAAATACCTATAGATGTGGATGTTTTATAACCAAAGAATTATCCAGATTCTTATTTGGCTATCCTCTAAAAAGACCCAGCAATCAAAGAGCCGAGCTCATACACAGCTATTCCATTCGGCCTTTGAGTACTTCACCCTTCCTAAGACGGCCAGCAGGTACCTGAGACTGGAAGAAAGCCTATCACACAACCACAGACAAAGAAAGACAATAAATGTAGTAGAAGAAAACATTTTGAAACATATTAAATAAAACATAGGAGGTACAAGTAAGAATGATACAAGACCAAGGCCTCTGAAATAAATCCAGTACTCTTTGTTGCAGAATAGAGTACCATTTAAGAAAGAAGACCAAAAAAGAGAGAGAGAGGTCCTGGAAATTTAAAAATATGCTGGCAGAAATTTAAAAACTTGAAACAGAACAAAAAGTTGAGAAAATACCCCCACAGGAAGCGTCGCAAGAAGAAAAAGTGTTAAGAAACACAAGGCAAGACCAGAAGAACATTAGACGTCAATCCAAGAGGTAAATAAGATAGACGGCAGGAATTCTAGAAAGATACAGAAAATGGAGGAGTTCGAATTCAGAAATTGTCCTAAAACTGAACGGTTTTCGGATCTAAAGGAACTGACCGTGCCACACTCCATCACTGAGAGAAAAATCCACCCCCGGTTCTTCCTGTGAAATTTTATAATACCAAGCTCACAGAGGAGATTGTAAAACTTCTAGCAACACCAGGAGTTGGAAGACAACTGTGCCAGTTACTAAGCTATTGCCTCTGAGCCCCAGTCCACCCACAGCAGGGACTCTGCCAGCCCCATTTCTCCTTGGCCAGCCGGCTTCCTGTTACAGTGTGTCAATAGGTGGGCTGGAGAGAGATTAGAGTCTGCACAAGTCCCGAGCATGGGCTCGCTCCCATCGCCTTCTAGGCCTGTCCTCATCACCTCTGTCACAGCCCTTCCCCTGGCCGTGGGAGCAGATCAATCTCCAGGCTTTGAGTATTTTATTTTTAGAACATTCCAGAGCCAACCTCCCGCTACCCTTCAGAGATCCCAGCACTGGCCGGCAACACTTCTTCCTCTGAGATCTGGCACTTAGCAGCACGCAGCTCCTCTGTGGATCTTCTGGGTTCTAAATCTCCTAACCCGTTCTCTTTCTTGCTCTCTTATGCTTCCTACAGTAACTTTGTCCTACCTCGGTGTCCGCTTTTCACTTTTTCAGCAGGCAACACCTGGATTTTGGCCTGGCAATATTGGTTTGAGGCTTTTCATCTCCCAGCTTTGGGAGAATCCATGTCTTCTTTTGTTCACACCACAAAGTTGTGGTCATTTGTTACAGCAGCCCCAGGAAACGAATACAGGGGGGTGCAACGTGTAATAAAAGAGGTGAAATAGGGATAAACCCACATTTTCTAGAGTCGGAAGATTTAGTCTAAAATGGAAGATTTGAGTCTAAAATGGAAAAAATCAGAAATAGATTTAGTCTAAAATGGAAAAATCAGAAAACTGTAATAAATGCAAGAGGTGACCTTCAGAAGATGGAGTTACTAAAACTGATCTAGAGACTAGAAATGAGAGGCAAAGAGAGGGGTTATTTGTTAGAAGACTTATAGTACTATCTGGCTTTGTAAACTACATGAAATTTAAACTGTATTAACTTACTAAAAAAAGAAAACTTAAGGCGAGGAAACTTGATCAATTCATCCCATTTTCAAGAAGTATTTTGTCAACCCCTCTTTCTGGACAGAGCAGAGAGAAATACTGTGAGGAAAGTAAAAATCAGGGAGTGGAAGAGATAGAAAGCCATTTACCATGGCTCATTCTATGAACCAAGCTCCGCAGAAGGCACCACACAAAGGCTATCGCCTCCACTCCTCACGATGACCTGTGAGACAGATATGAATTGAGAGATAAAGACACTGAGTCTCCAGGAAATGAAGTAACTTTCCCCAAGAGCACTCTGCTTGGTCTGTCTGCCCCAGGGCCTTTGCTCTGCTCTCTACCTATCTACGCTGTGCAGACAGAACAGATCTCTTGGTAAAGAACTCAAGGGAGGAGGAGCCTCTTTCTGCCTGACGGAACATAAAAGGTTTCATGGAAGTTGTGGCTGAGTTTCATAAATACTGAGAGAATATCGGTTTCTTGAGTTTTCATTACTTGGTTCCACAGGAGTCTCTTAAATACTAAAGACCAATGTGCCAGGCAAACATTTTTTTCCTCATCTCCATTTTACGAAAGAGAAAGTTAAGGCTTTGTGCAATCAAATTATCCAGGTGATAAAAGCAGTTCTTGAACTCAGGTCTTCAATTACCACATCCTCTGCTCCTTCCATCTCACTGGCACCTAATCAACACTTGCTGAATTGAACTGCACTGAAAATAAGCTTCCAGCAATCTCTGCTCTATATGGTTCCGGGAGGGGGAGGGGGGGCGGGAGCCTAGGACAGTGCAGAAGACAATAGGTAGAAAGTAAAGCAGGGTTCCAGAGAATTCAGAGTCAAATGAGGAAGGCTGGCTATATTGCCATTGCCTCTCACTTACCCGAGTCCTTACAAAATCGAGAGCTACAAACTGACAAAAAAAAAAAAAGAAGGCATTTCAAGGCAAGCAAAGTCCAGCTGGGAGCAAGACAGTCTGGCTATAAGCATTGAACCAAAGCCAAAAGAGAATAGAAAAAGTCCCCATCAGACAATCCACCCATTTAAACTTGAGCTGCCAAGCCAGAGCTCCTTCTCTCTCTCCCATTCCAATTAACAGCTATGCTCCCAGCAACCAACATGCTGAATCACCCTCCAGAGCCCCAGCTGACGGCTGAGAAAGCTTTGTGCTCATCTCATCCTCTAATAGCCTGGGGCTGCATTGGTGTCACAGTAGCAAATTCGCTCCCAAATTGGAACTTTATTATTTTACTGTACAAAAGTCAGCAGGGTTCTTGAAGGAACTGCAAACCATCTGTTAACCCTTTCCAATCTCACCTCTCAGAGCTGCCATCAGAAAATACAGCTTCACGTCAAAGAAGTCTTTTGATCACACCCCCTGAAGCCCTCAGTACCAACGTGAGCGCATATTCAGAGTGGATCCGTTGCGCAGCTGGTAGGATGTCGGGTGCGGCCAAACCCCTCTGAAGAGGCGAACTCCGTCTAGAATGCCAGCTCTACCACTCACTAGCTGGCTAACCTTGGACAAATCGCATCTCTCTGAGTCTAGTTTATCACTTGTAAAGCAGTCGGAGCACACTTCTCCCTGTGAAGACTTAAGGACACCACGTAGGTGGCCTACCGAGCGCTCTGACCCTCCCAGAGGAGGCACGCGCTGGATACCTGCTTTCTTTCCTCCTTGGCTCACTTTCCCGTTCAGATCAAGCATTGCATTTCCTTTTGATTTTGTGCAAATTTTGCCTGAAAAAGGAAGAAGAGAAATCTGTTAACTCCCAGACGTAAATGACCCCACCGCTCAGCTCCTCTCCTTGATCAGGATACCATCGTGAGAAGGTTAGATGAACTTGAGAATACCTGCCAAAATATGTGTGCCATTTTAATGACACTCAGTTGTTGGAACCTGTGGAGGAGAAATGCAGCAAAAGAGAGGAAAATTCAGACAAAGGATCTGGAAAAGGATACATACAAACTTTACCATCTTCAAAATTTTGCATACAACTAGTTGCAACAACCCTGGGGCAGGTAGTTAAAAGAAAGAGACATGGACTGTTTGATTTTTAAAAATGAATAGTTGTTTGTTGACTGAACGTAGCATGATGCAGCAAGGAAACGAAATCCCCCTACCTCATCCAAATGGGAGTTTGTGACATGCGACACGGGGCAGGGCGGGGGGGGGGTGGCAGGGACAATCAGCGACTTACTGCAGCATGACGCTGTGGGGCAGAGTGGGAAAGAAAGGAGTGTTTCCTTTTCCTACTTAACCGGGAAAATGTCTTCTTTCTACCAAAAGTAAGAAGAATAAAAGAATTCTCCTGCTGAGATGCCTAGAATGCAACGCAATACAGAAAGAAGTCTCTGCTGGGCGTAGGCATCCAGAGCAGGTGCTTGGCAGAGATTAGAGAAGGAATGAGCCGCCCCGAGCCTGGCATTGCACAGAGCAGTGTGGTTGCCTTAGAGTGGCCGCAGGGCCTACAAGTACTGTTGGAATTATTAGTGTTAAGAGCTAACATTTATTGGGGCGCCTGGGTGGCTCAGTCAGTTAAGCATCTGTCTTTGGCTCGGGTCATGATCCCAGAGTCCTGGGATCGAGTCCCACATTGGGCTTCCTGCTCAGCAGGGAGCCTGCTTCCCCCCATCCCCCCTTCTCTCATGCTCTCTCTCTCTCTCTGATAAATAAATACAATCTTTAAAAAAAGAGAGAGAGCTAACATTTATTGATATTATATTGAAGATGAACATGGGACTGTCTCATTGAATCCTCATTCCTAGACTATTCTTATGTCCCTTTCAAAAATGAAGAAACTGAATTATCCAGAGAAACACAACCACTCAGGATATTTCTAAGTTTATAACACAGTACTGCTAGCTACAGGCACTAGGCTATACAGTTGACCTCCAGGACTTACTCATTGTCCATCACTAAAATTTGTGCCCATTGATTACTACCTCCCATTCCCCCCTCCCATCCTCTAGCCCCTGGAAGCCAACATTCTAGATTATATGTTAATGTTGGTTGGAAAACTCAAACTTCTGGGGAGCTTCCCAGGTGAAATGTGAAACCGCCCATACACAAAGGACAAGGAGAGACCAGAGACAGAGGCAGGCCACCTCAGATCTGTAGGTGGCAAGTTTAATAAGCAAGGGAACCACAACCAAGGCTTGTCTTAGGCGGCTACAAGACGAGTAGATTTCCTTACCCCCCACCAGAATCTTAAATGTTTGTATAGAGGCCTTAACTGGGTCAGCACCACTTTATACTCTCAAGGCAGCATCCTTGAAACAGCTGCCACTGTGCGAACAGTGGGCAAAGTGTACATTCCAAGGACTGGGGAGGTGGTGAGGAGGCTCCCATTGTCCGGTTCTACCTCCAGGGTCAACGAGTGGTCATGTCCTCTCAATGACTTAGTCCAACAGTGAAGTGTTCTTATCACAAAAAAATAAATGGATGATAATAATAGTTAAGTAGGCAGCAAAAAATGTTTGGAAGTAGTGGATATGTTTATAGGATACACTGTGGTGATCGTTTCATGGATATATACTTAACTCAAAACTCATTAAATAGTGTACATTAAATATGTTTAGTTTTTGGTATGTCAAGTTAGAACATGTCCAAGGTCATGGAGTTTGTATATGACAGAGCCCAAAATTCAGAGTCAGATTGTCTGATTTCAAAGCTGCAATTTAAATTATTTTTGCACTTAAATTCTGAATTTAGAACATTTGCATATCAAGAGGTGATTTGAATAAAAATTCTAATTTGGGGCGCCTGGGTGGCTCAGTCGATTAAGCATCTGCCTTTGGCTCAGGTCATAATCCCTGGGTCCTGGGATGGAGCCCCGCGTCAGGCTCCCTGCTCACCAGGGAGTCTGCTTCTCCCTCTGCCCCTCCCCCATGCTCTCTCTCTCTCTCTCCGTCAAATAAAAAATAAAATCTTTTTTTTAAATTCTTATTTAAAGCAACAAATATCCCCAGGTAAACCTAGGACCCAGACTATCATAGGCTCCAGAAAAGGAAAAAAGAATGTTCTAGAAGCAAAGAAAAAAAAAAGAGAATACATATAGAACCAGGATAAAGCCTTTTTTTTTTTTTTTTGGTCACACTTAAAGAAAATTTTCTTCATTTTCATGCAGAACATTATTTGTGGTAATATCTACATCTCTTTATGCTGTGTTAATATGATAACTGTGTATGTAATGTAGGTCCAGTCCATCTCAATAAATCTTTTTATAATGTCATAATACAGCCATAAGTTAAAAAATAAAAAGCATTCAGGTGTCACTAAGGAAATTATTATCAAACAATATCAAATACTGTTAAAGAAGCAACGTACCTAAACAAGAATTCTGTCCAGATCCCACTGCACTAAGACTGCAGGCCAGATGAACCTCATCCCTTTTCCTATTGGGCGGCAGCTCATTACAAAAACACATTCAGTTAATTACCCATTTTTAAATTACTTTCAGGACACATTATTTCTCTACCCTCACAAAACACCAGGTTGCTTTGGGCCATGTTCCCAATCAGATGTGATTGGAGGGGTGAGGGTATATGGGACAAAATATGACTATTGTCCCTCAGGCCTGGGATGAATCAGTATCTTTTAGAATGGAGTGTTGGTGGATAAGCATTACAAAATATGGCTAGAAAACATAAGATTCATGTTTCTGCCCAGCTAGAATCCCCATGAAGAGATTCTTTCTTCCAAAGACAGTGAAACAAAAGGAATGGGGAAGAACACAAACACACACCCCAATACAGAGCACAGAGCATTCCATGTGGAGTGTGTCAGAGAGCAAGGTAAAGTTTGCCCCACAGTAATGAACAAGCGAGCCCAGGTATACGGAGAGTGTTCTCGAAGGAGTCAACTTAAAAGACTTAGTAGTGAAAGTAAAACTTGATTAATTGTGCATATTAGTTTTTGATCATGTTCTTCACATTATGAGGATTATCAAAATCTTGGCAATGCAAGAAGAGAAATTGCATAGAACTAAAACAATCTGTATTTTAGCCACTTATGGTTAAAAGTTTCCTAATGAAAAGGAATAGAACCCCATTCCCCTCATTGTTAGTATGTATACGATACTGTGATGCTTAAGCTACTTGTATACCAGAATATTTATTGTTCTCATTTCATGGTGTGGCCTGAATCATCTTAATCACATGGCTTCCTTCACAATCTCCCAAATGAAAACACAAGATATAGACCTAGATGTAGCTGTAGATACAGATATAAATGATACAGATCACACCGATGTCTGACTCACCTTCTGCGGTCAACACTCAAACGTGGTCAACTAGGAAAGCAGAGCACCTTGTGCACTACTGACTTTACAAGGCTTTTGGGGTCCCTGTGTGCTCTGAGTTTCACAGGTATGGATAGTATTAAGTCCCATCACCTAACAAAGGACTAAGGAAGAGGCAGTGAAGTCTGTAACACTTTAACCAACCCCATAGACCTCACAACAACCCTTTCTCTACCCCTCATTATCCACCCCCAAACGTTCAAAAGTTCTCAAAAAATATATATACACACAAGTATACTCTTGGACTTGGATTGCTGAGTAACTCTAGTTTTCTCCATTTAGTGTCATACCCATATTACTCTCACTTATAATCCCCAAACAGCATATCTAAATCACACTGTCCCAGGCTTTAAATTATGTCATGGAAGTCTTAAGGAATCTATTTCTCGCCCTATTTAGGCCCTTTTCTAAGCTCATGGACAATCAGAAGGAAAAAAAAAACTGGAATTCAATCAATGATGATCTTGGAAAGCTCAGTTAAGGGTAAATACCTCTAGATGGACTCCGTATAGCTTACTTACTTACTTACTTATTGTAAGCACAGGTCCAGCCCAAATTTACACTGTAAAGAGAACAAAGTAATTTATTCATTCATTCCTTTATAAATGTGTTAATAAAAGTGAGTTGGATGCCAAATAGGAAAATAATTCAGTCGATATGTACAAAATGCAAAATTTTAGAACCATGTGCCATGGAATACTAGCTCAGAAAAATGTTCTACATGCAATGCAGACTTTTGAAGATTGACAGTGAATATTAGTATAACAAAGGCTCCAGAATGTCATCATAAAATGAAGACTTCTTAATTGTGTTTAGCCCAGTGATTCCTAAACTTATTTGACCACAGAACACGATTTATTTGTTTGTTTATTTGTTTATTGCAGGGTCTCATCTCCCATGACTAGTGTTCTATACAATTATCTGGGAAATTCTGATATAATGACCAATATTATAGCCATTGAAATACTGATTATAAAGACTATGCACCAGCATAGATGTATGAGTCAGCTAGGGCTGCCGTAACAAAATACCATAGATGGGATGGCTTAAGTAACAGACATTTATTCTGTCATGGTTCTAGAGGTTAGAAGTCCAATATCAGTCTTGGTTTATAATGAGGCCTCTCTTAATGGTTTGCAGATGGCCTCATTCTCACTATGTTCTCACATGACCATCCCCCTGAACATTCTGGACAGAGAGAGAAAGAGAGATCCTGTATCTCTTCCTCTTCTAGAAGGATGCCAGTCTTATTGGATCAAGGCTCACCCTTACAACCTCATTTAACCTTAATTACTTCCTTAAAGGTCTTATCTCCAAGTACAGTCACATTGGGGATTAGGGCTTCAACATACAAATTTGTGGGGAACACAACTACAACTGAGTTTATATTGAGATGACTTTGAAAATTTTCTAAAGATGGGGATGCTGGTTGCCATGAAAGAGGGTTAGAGCTTTCAGTCCCACCCTCTAACTTCCAGGCAGAGGAAAGGGCCTGGAGATTGAAACAATCACCAATAACCAACAATTTAATCAATTGTGCCTTTATAATGAAGCCTCCATAAAACCCCAAAAGGAGGGGGTTCAGAGCTTCCAGGTTGCTGAACCAGAACTCTTCCAAGTGCCACTGAGTTGGGTCCCCACACTGTGTGGGGACAGAAGCGCCTTTGTTTGCGACCTAGCATATGTATTTCTTCATTCAGCTGTTGATTCATATCCTTTAATATCCTTTGTAATAAGCCCATTATCTAGTGAGTAAACTGGTCTCCTGAGTTCTGTGAGCCACTCTAGCAAATCAGGAGGAGGGGTTTGTGGGGAGGGGTTTGTGGGGAGCTCTGATTTATACCCAGCCTGTTAGATGCATAAGTAAAACCTGGACTTGTGGTTGGAATCTGAAGCAGAGGGCAGTCTTGTGGGACTGAGCCCTCAATCTGTAGAATCTGATGCTATCTCCAGGAAGACAGTGTCAGAATTGAGTTGAATGGTAGGACACCCAGGTGTCTGAGACTTTCTTGGTGATATAAGGAAAAAACCAACACATCAAAATTGTAACCAGAATTTTACTATGTTATCAGTTACATTAACTACCTTATGCAGTTATATGAAAAAGAGAGAGAAAAGGAAGAAGGAAGGTAATACCATGAATATAATGAAAAAGGGGAAATTATAGAGTAAGTTGGCTTGGTATTTTTCTCCTTTTATAATAGAAAGAAATAAAATATCATTTATATCTTTAAAGTATTCTTAAATGATTTATTTTCTACAGCATACTGTACAGGGTGGCAGTTGGTGCGGCTTTTACCCATTAAGACAGCCGTCGGGTTTAACAAATGCAACTGCAGCACACTTATCTGCAAGGCACACGTCTGCATGGCCTGAGGGAAGAGACAGGAAATCCCACAAGTCTCACAAGCCAGCACTGACCTGAGCAGAGCCAGTTCTCTTCCTTCAACTCCGATTTGATAATAGGTCAGTCACTTACCTGTCTCTGGAAAAAGTCCATCCCCTGGAAATAAATGGAGAGTTTTTACTACCAAATGTTCTGATCTTCTATTGGAAGAAAACTACATAAGCTTTCTTCTTATTTTCTTAATCTCAACCATAAACTAAGAATTACAGGTATAAGGAATTGTCAGGTATTTCAGGGTGTCCCCTTGTAATTACAAAAACTTGTTGCCATAAGCCTAAGAAATAAAACAGAAACTGAAGAATTCATCAAATGCAAATTACAATGCAAAGCTCATCCTTCCTTCTGTTCCCAATGACTCCCTAGAATAAACCTAAACAAAAGGCGTGAAAACCAAGCGCAATTTTAGAGCCAAGGTTGATTTGCATGTGAGAAGGACACATATGCAAAATCCAGCTAACTTCAAGAGTCCATTCAAATACAAAAGTCAAAGTGTAAATCTTTATCCTTGCAATGATGTGGATGGAGCTAGAGTGTATTATGCTAAGTGAAATAAGTCAGTCAGAGAAAGACAAATACCATATGATCTCACTCATATGTGGAATTTAGGAAAGAAAACAGATGAACATATGGGAAGGGGGAAAAGAAAAAAAGGAGAGAGGGAAACAAGCCATAAGAGACTCTTAATGATAGAGAACAAACTGAGGGTTGATAGAGGGAGCTGGGTGGGGGATGGGCTAGATGGGTGATGGGTATTTGAGAGGGCACTTGTGATGAGCACTGGGTTTTGTATGTAAGTGATGAATCACCGAATTCTACTCCAGAAAATAATATTGCACTGTACATTAGCTAAGTAATTTTTTTTTTTTAAAAAGTGTAACTCTTTAACGTCTGAAATCTGAAAAGACAGGCAAATTCAGACTCATGGCCAAGATCTGCCTACCCGGAGCAGAAGCTGCTGGAGCCACAAACTTGTAAGAACACTTAACATGGTAATTTCTCTGTCTTGTTCAAGGCTGAGTGTGCACTATCTTGAGAGTGAGAAACTCTTGGGAATGTAACTTTAGAGAGACCATATACTTTTGTGGGTTTGACCTCTAGGGATTCCACTGCATTCTTATGTGAAGAGCCAAGAAAGATCCCCTCCAGGCTCCAACAGGAGGAGAGGAAAAGTAACCATTATGAAATACACCCTGACCAATCTTCATAACAAAGACCTACTCACTTTTTTATAGCTATATCCCACCTGGGTGAAAGGCATTTCTCATACCTAACCCTTGCCTCACTTTCCTGTGTCACCTAAGGAGTGAGGGGAAAAAAAAAAGGCTAAGAAACACTAGTGAAGGTCACAGCCCAGAAATACAGGTCCAATAAGAGACTGAAATTTAATCATAAGATTATAGAATGCTTCTCCTCCCCCATATCTTAACACACCAGTAGGACGCTATTAGAAAAACAATAGGATATAGCTGTACAAACCTTGAGATGGAGACTATCTGAGGAGAAGCTCTTAGGGAAGCCCACTGACAACAGGGGAGACAAAAATAAGGACATTAGAGGAGCTTAAAGCCTCCAGAACCTACGGCTACAGTAACGTTATATACAGCCCAGCTCTTGGTGAGATTAACACAGAATATCACGCTAACAGCCAATTTACCTCAGCTTCTATTACCCAACACATCATGTCCAGATTTCAACAAAATAATTAGAAGTCATGCTAAGCAGCAAGAAAAACAGTCTGAAGAGACAAAATAAGCATCAGAATTAAACTCAGACGTGACATCAATCTTGGATTTACCAGGCAGGGAGTTTAAAACAACTATGATTAATACGTTAAGGACTCCAATGAAAAAAAATTTTTTAAAAAGTACAAGAGCAGATGGATAATATAAACAGAGAGATGGAAACTCTAAAGTATCTAAATAAAAATGCTAGAAATCAAAAATAACTGTAACAGAAACGAAGAATGCCTTCAGTGGACTCATTGGTAGTTGGACATGGCCAAGGAAAGAATCTATGAACCTGAAAGTAGGTCAAATAGAAACTTTCCAAACTTTCTCTTTATCCAAGAGAAAAAAAGAATTAAAAACATAAAACCAGAACATCCTAAAACTGTGGGATAATATCAAATGTGTAATATACAGATAATTAGAATACCAGAGGGAGAAAATGGACTGGAGCAGAAGAAATATTTGACATAATACTGGCTAAAAGTTTTCCAAAATTAATGATATATATCAAACTGTGGCTGCAGGAAGCTCAAAAAACATCAAGCAGGATAAATATCAATAATATCTATACCTAGGCGTAGTATATTCAAACTTCAGGAAACTAAAGACAAAACCAAAATCTTTAAAGAAGTACAGTGAAGATAAGCACCTTACCTATAAAGTAACAAGGATAGGAATTACAATGGAATTTCATCACAAACCACACAAGCAAGAAGTTGGGTAAAATACCTAAGTGTTGAAAGAAAAATCCCACTAATCTAACATTCTATATTCAGGAAAATTATCCTTTAAATGTGAAGGAGAAATAAAGACTCTCAAATAAAAACTGAAGAAATTTATTGTAGCAGCCCAGCACTGCAAGAAGTATTAAAAGAAGTTCTCTACATCATTTGTCATGGAGGAAATGTAAATTAAAGCAACAATAAGATCACCACACACCTATTAGAATGAACACTGACATCAAATACTGGCTAGGATGCATGGCAACACAAATGTGTGGGAATGCAAAATAGCACAAGCCACGTAGGAAGGCAGTTTGGCAGTTTCTTATCAAACTGAACATACTCTTACCATATGATCCAGCAATCACACTCCTTGATATTTATCCAAAGAAGCTCAAAAGTTATGGACATACAAAACTTTGCACACAAATGCTTATAGCAACTTTATTCATGTTTACCAAAACTTGGAAGCAACCAGGGGGTGAATGGATAAATAAATTGTGGTACATCCAGACAATGGAGTATTATTAAGCGCTAAAAAGGAATGAACTATTACTTGAAATGAACTATCAGGTGAAAGACATGGAGAAACTTTAAATGCACATTTCTAAGTGAAAGAATCCCATCTGAAAAGGTTACACACTGTATGATTCCAACTATATGACATTCTGGGAAAAGCAAAACTATGGAGACAGTAAAAAGATCAGTGGGTGCCAGAGACTAGATGCAGGGGAAGGATCAACAGGTAGAGCACAGAGGATTTTCAAGGCAGTGAAACTATCCTGTATGATACTGTAATAATGGACACATAGCATTATACATTTGTTCAAACCCACAAAATGTCCAACACCAACAGTAAACCCTAATAATGTAAACTATGGACCTGGAGTGATAATGGTGTATTACTGTGGGTTCATCAGTTCCAACAAATGTGCCCCTCTGGTGGGGGATGTTGATGATGGGGGAGGCTGTGCAGGTATAGGGGTGACCCTCCTTTTAATTTTGATGTAAACCTAAATCCGCTCTAAAACAAATACAGTCTTAAAAAAAATTCTTCAGGAAGATGAGATATAACACAGGTGAGAAACTAAGATTCATGTAACTAAAGGAAAAGTGCAGAGAAGAAAGAAATGAAAAGTCTCACCCTTGTTCGGATAATCTTGCAGTTTCAAGAAACCTGTAAGTCTGTACCATACCACAGTCATGGTGGACATTAAACTTAAGTGGGGTGTTTCCCTCTGAGTAAAAGTGCAGCCCTTATCGGCAGTGGCCCTGGCAGAGGTTCAATTATCTCCCTTCTTGAGGTAAGTATACTGGAGATAGTATAATGAAATCTGTATCTAAAGAGAAGCTAGAAACAGAAAGAATTCCCTGATTTAAAAAAAGAAGAAAAAGAAACATAGATAAACTAGAGAACCTGGACCTTAGTAAGCCGAAGAGTAACTACAGGATAAACAGATCGTGTGTGATGTCCCGGAACACTGACATACTCAAGATTAAAAGCAGAAACCTGTGGGGAGAAAAATGAGAAAAGACCAGAGAGATTGACTTCTCTAAGGTCATACAGTTGGCAAATGACAAAACTGCAATTCAGACTCAGATCTTGCCTCACATCACCACAAATTACAAATAAATGATAAGGATCTGTGTTTTTCCCAAGTAACGCAATTAATAAGGGGATCTTTTGTAAAATGCAAAAACTAGGCAGCAGAATGGCACTTTTGTGACCTTAAGGGAATTTTTGCAGCTTCCCAAAGGATCTAATTCATATCCAGGAGAAACTCAAAAAAAAAAAAAAAAAGGCCAATCTGTGACAGTTGTGTCAAGCTGCTGGTCATTGAATTACAATAGGGAGTCCACTTGCCAAAAATTTTCTAGAAAAGAAGAAGCCAGACTGCTACTTTTTCACTGGAGTCAGTTTCCTTATTCCTGGAATGGCTAAGTCAGCAGTAAAGGCCTCAGAAAACAGACCCAGCTACCAACCCCCTGGGCATCCTCATGCTGATAAATCACAACAGCTGGATCACACCAGCTGGAAAATATCCCTTGCTCCTCTGAATTGGCCTAGTACTTAATATCTATACCATTCATCTGATATTTAACATACATTCTGTTAGATTGGTGGTCATATTTTAAGCACATTGTTCTTATTCAAATTCTAAGCTATTCAAGAGCAAGGACCTACATGTTATCTTCCAAAGCACTCACATTTTGCAGGGTGCCCAATAGATGTTCCATTAAACAGTGGTTGAATGATTGTCTACTGAGGAAGGGAAAGTTGTCCAAGTATTCAGGGGTGAATTTGGTCTAGAGTTAGTAGTTGGAAGCATCTTTCTGAGCTGTAATGAGGTGAGGCTCAGATTACAAAACCCAGAAGCAAAGTTCATTCGTTAAAAGGTCATCCAGTCCCCTATCCAACAAGTATCTCTGCACCCTCACAGCACTACACAAATTGTGTATTCGTGTTCGGTGAATGTGGCCATTAAAAAAGTGCAACATTAAACACTCACCAGTGAGCTCCATCTTTTGTTCATATTAATATAGCATTACTGTTTTATCTAGTGTCTATGTGTTTATTCCACTATCAATAATGAGAACTTCCTGTTGGCAGAAAGTATTCACTCCAGATCCATATATTTCTCTTTAGTGTATATGTGGTTTCTAACTTACACATTTTATATCTAACTATATGGAACTTACATTTACATTTTGTCTAGTTTTATTTCATAAACAATTAGTGAGCATTGTCTGCCATCTAATAGAAACCATGTCTTTAATGCAGTTCTAAGACTCCTAATCATTGGGGTGCCTGGGTGGCTCAGTCAGTTGAGCATCTGACTCTTGATTTCAGCTCAGGTTGTGGTCTCGAGGTTGCGGAATTGAGCCCCATGTCGGGCTCTGTGCTCAGTGCAGTCTGCTTGTCCCTCTCCCTTTGCTCCTCCCCCCCACCACCACCGCTCACTTGCGTGCTCTCTCTCTCTCTCAAATAAATAAATAAATAAACAAATAAATTTAAAATTTTTAATTTCCTAATCATTTAACAGAGGTGCAGACACCTGTCCAAGAAAATCCTTAGTGCCCACGTTTTACCTGACAAATCTTCTCTAATTTTTGGCTCTGAATTGCTAGTTCATCCAGTATCTAACTCCTTAGTCACGGCCCTTGTTATCACCATCCCAAGAGGCTTTGGTGTTCTATAGTCTCTTCCCAATACCCTGATTCATCAACCCGCCAACTGGTTTTTGGTTCTACCTCTCACATACTAGCTTTGAATGTGCCCATGAGCCTTATCACCTTGACATGGCCATGATAGGATGAGTGTTTCTTCCCTTCTAAGTAGGGAAAACTCTAGTAATACAAAGATGATCATCTTTATTGCCACTCACTATCACTAGTACTTTACTAGTACTTAATGTCTATACCATTCATCTGATATTTAATTTATACTCTATTAGTTTGGTGGCAATTTTTTAAGTACATTATTCTTGTTCAAATTCTAAGCTATTTGAGGACAAAGAACTACACATCCCTCTGCAATGATGCAAATCTATATCTGTGCTATCCAACAGGGTAAAAACATGTGGCTACGAATCCCTGGAATGGCAGGTACAACTAATGAAATGAATTCTCAATTTCATTCCATTTTAGTTAACTTAAATTTAAGTAGACGTTTGTAGCAGCATTATCAGCAATAGCCAAACTATAGAAAAAGCCCAAATGTCCATCAGCTGATAAGTGGATAAAGAAGATGTGGCACCCTCCCCTTGCTTGTGCTTTCTCTCTCATTCTCTGTCAAATAAATAATAAAATCTTAAAGAAGAAGAAGAAAACGACAATGAAGACCAAGAAGAAGAAGATGAAGACGAACAAGAAGAGGAGGAGGCACATTCATATGATGGAATGTTACTCAGCCATCAGAAGAATGAAATCTTGCCATTTGCAGTGATGTGGATGGAGCCGGAGAGTATTATGCTAAGGGAAATAAGTCCCTCAGAGAAAGACAAAGGCTATATGATTTCACTCATATGTGGAATTTAAGAAACAAAACAGATGAACATAGAGAAAAAGGGGGAAAAAAGAGGGAGGCAAACCATAAGAGACTCGAGACTCTTAACTACAGAGAACAAACAGGGTTGCTAGAGGGGAGGTGGGTGGGAAATGAGCTAAATGGGTGATGGGCATTATGAGGATACCTGTTTGGATGATCACTGGGTACTATATGTAAGTGATGAATCACTAAATTCTACTCCTGAAACCAATATGACACTATATGTTAACTAACTAAAATTTAAATAAAAACTTGAAACATAAAAAAGAAATGTAAGTAGTCACAAGTAGCCACTAACATCTGTAGTGGACTGTGTGGGAGAGAAACAAACACATTTCAACTGCAAAAAAAGACAACTTGGCAGGTGCTATATTGGTAGCATGAACAAAATACTCTGTGAGGACAGAGTAAAGAACAATTAATTATGTTTCAAAAGGCTGGGGAAATTTAGCAAAATATATGGCATTGAAATTGTCATCTAAGCAACAAATAAAATTTCACCAAACAAAAAATTTCAGAAAGGCATTTCAGATGGAGGAAACAACATGAATCAATGCTAGAGGAAAGATAAGTCATTGCTATCTATGATTCTAACACCCAATTACAATGTGTGTGTTGGGGAATAAGTTCTCACACCATCAAGCAATTCTGTGACATAGCTGAGTGTCCTACAACTCAAAACAATTCTGAGACTATTTACCTAGAGACAGCATCAGATCCCATAGGTTAAGATTTCATTCGCTCAAGACCACCCCCTCCACCACTGTGTTTCTGATCTACTGGCTACAGATTGGAGGTTCCCATGACTTCCTCCTTGGGTCAATTAATATGCTAGAGTGGTTGACAGAACTCAGAAAATCATTTACTTACCAGATTACTGACTTATTATAAAAAGATATGACTCAAGAAAAGCCAGATGGAAAAGATGCATTGGGCAAAGTATGGGGAAAGGGTACAGAGCTTCCATGCCCTCTCTGAGGGCACCACTCTCCCCAAATCTCCATATGTTGACCAACCAGAAGCTTTCCAAACCCAGGCTTTTGGGGTTTTTATGGAAGCGTCATTACATAGCCATGATTGATTAAATCATTGGCCATTGGGGATTGAACTAAATCTCCTGTCCCACCCCTCCCCAGAGGTCAGGGGTAGAGGTTGGGGCTGAAAGTTTCACCCAATCTTTTAATAGCAGGGCTGGCTCTACTGACAACCAGCCCCATTCCTAGGTGCACTCCTAAAGTCACTTCACTAACATAACAAGACACCTTTATCACTTGGGAAATTTCATGTGTTTTAAGAGCTCTGTGTCAGAAACAGGAATAAAGTCTAAATATATATTTCTTATTGTTGTTTTTAAAAAATGCAACTGAGTAAATTTGAAGATCTAATTGGCTTTACTCAGCAATTTATGAATTGGACAGCATTCCATCTAGCACATAGAAAAGACCTCCAAAGAGCTATACAAAGTGGGAGACTTTTATAGGCAGAAGAAGATGGGGGAAAAAGAAAGAGCAGATTACCTTCTCTTTCTTTGGGGGATAGAAGGGATCTACAGGTGGATTACCTCACCACTGCTGACCAGGAAATTCCAGACTGACTGGTTTAAGATTACAATCCTGGGAGGGGCTCCTGGGTGGCTCAGTCAGATGAAACATCTGCCTCTTGACTTCCATTCAGGTCATGATGTCAGGGTTATGAGATCAAGCCCTGCATCAGGCTCTGTGCTCAGCAGGAAGTCTGCTTGCAATTCTCTCCTTCCCCCTCTACCCCTTCCTCCATTTGCATTCATGCTCTCTCTCTCTCTCTCAAATAAATTAATTAATTAAAAAAAAAAAGATTACAACCCTGGTTAAGTCAGTTTGAGGACATGAGGCTTACCACAAGGGACTCTATTTGGGGACTGCTGTTTCTTTTTTTAACATTGTAAATCACAACATCACAGTCTACCCCCTGGTCTTTGAACACAGTCTTTTATAAGAAAATGATCATTAAAGTAAAAAAAAATATTGCCACATTATAAGAATCCCATTCATTCATTAATAACTACTCATTTCATCATATCCTCTAAAAATGTCTCCCAAGACAAGATCGTTCAGATTTATAGGCTTCCATTCAATTTTATCAGGTTCCAAAAGCAGAAGTAATGTCAGCAACATATGGCTTCATCCCTTCAGGCACCTGATACACGCAAACTAAGACAATATCATCTCTTGCTCTGAGCCTCTTTCAAGGTATTAATGTAATACTGGATTTCCCTATTACATAAGCCATTTATCCAGCTACTGTTTTTCTTCTCTCCATTTACAACCAAACTTTTCTACCTTTAGAAGGGCCATTAGGTTAGGGCACTGTGCTGGTCTAGATTGCAGGCAGGAATACTAGTCTAGCAAGTCCCTCCCCCTCAGTCCACTCCTGTTCACATAGGGTAAGGTTACACAGGTACAGAACTGGTGGGATATCTTTACTACCAGGCAATACAGCTGCATTCATTTTAATCCCAATTTTGTTGGATGAGGTAAAGACACATCCTGCCCCATTGCACCCTTACGAATCATCCTTGCTACCAGCCCTTGTAGTTGCATCAATTGTCATATGACCACTGCATCTGGTAGGGAGCAGAAAAGTTAATATGGTGTGGGAAGAAATAATACCAGCACTTTCCTCGGCCCCACTTCAAATCACAATATCACAAAACCCAAGGAGCTTAGAAGTACAGAGATAAGAAATGAAACTGGAAAGATTGGTTGAGGCCCAAGTTTTCTAGAAATGTGCCATCAAATATGGTAGGCATTCTCTATATGTGGCTATTTAAATTAAATTAAATTAAATTAAAATATTCAATCAATCAGTTGTTCTAGCCATTTCATGGATTCAGTAGATACTGTGGCTAGTGGCTACCATATTGGACAGCACAGATATAGAACATTTCCATCACTGTAGAAAGTTCTAATGAAACTGTGCCTGCTATAGAGTTTTATTGCTGTTTGTTTATATTTTTGTTTTGTTTTTAATTCATCTTAAATCCTCTGATGGAGGAGCGCCTGGGTGGCTCAGTTGGTTAAGCAACCTCCTTCGACTCAGGTCATGATCCTGGGGTCATGGGATCGAGCCCCACGTTGGACTCGCTGCTCACTGGGGAGTCTGCTTCTCCCTCTCCCCCTGCTCCCCCTGCTTGTGCTTGCTTGCCCTCTCTCTCTCTGTCAAATAAATAAATAAAATCTTTTTTTAAAAGTCCTCTGATGGAATGAAGAGGGGAAATAAAGAAGTAAAAAGCAGTGGAAACTGTGAAAAGGCCAGTTAGAATTTGATGGGGTAAGAACGAATCAAAAGGACACCTGCTCTTTCTAAACAATACCATTCCTTTCTGGACAGTGTCACTGGCACTGAAGACCCAACATTACACCTTGCTTGGTCTGACTTGCATGCCCCCCCAAAATTTATATATTGAAATATAATCCCCAAGATGATGATAGTAGGAGGCAGGCCCTAATATGGGATATGATTAGGTCAGAGGGCAGAGCATTCATGATTGGAATTAGTGCCTTTATAAAAGAGACCCTAGTGAGCCAGCTCACCCCTTCAACCATGTAAGGACACAGAGAGAAGACAATCTGCAGCCCAAAAAGGGTTTTCACCAGAACCCAGCCATGCTGGCATCCTGATCTTGAACTGTAGCCTCTTGAACTGTGAGAAATCAATTTTTGCTATTTATAAGCTATCCAGTCCATGGCATTTTGTTATAGCAACCCAAATGGATTAAGACAAAAGCACCAAAATTGGTGCTGAGAAATGGCAGTGCTACTGTAGTAAATAAATATCTAAAATATGGAAGATTTTTGGAACTGGGTAATGGGCGGAGTCTGGAAGAGTCTGGAGATGCATGTTAGAAAAAGCCTGCATTGCCATGAACAGAGCATGGAAGGCAAATCTGGTGAGGGCTCAGAAGATGAGGAGAGCTGTAGAGAGAGCTTCAATCTTCTTAAGGAATGCCTCAGTAGTCATGAACAGAATGTTGGTAGAAGTATGGATGTTAAAGGCTATTCTGAGAGGTCTTGGATGGAAAAGGGGAATGTGTTATTGGAAACTGGAGGAAAGGCGATCCTTACTACAAAGTGGCAAAGAGCTTGGCTGAATTGTGTTTGTGTCCTCCTGGTCTGTGGAAAGTAGAACTTTTGAGTGATGAAATCAAGTATTTGGCTGAGGCATTTTCCAAGCAAAGTATTGAAGAAGCAGCTTGATTTCTCATGAACACTTACAGTAAAAAACAAGAACAGAAAAATGACTTAAACATGTAATTGCTAATCAAAAGGGAAACAGAACTAAAAATTGGAAAAATTATCAGCTTATCTATATTGTAAAAAATTAGGAAGCTTATTTGGGAGAGAACATAAAGGGTGTGATCAAATTTAATAAAGTAGTACAGATTGACCTCTTCAACTGAAGCTAGAAGTTACTCTTCAAGGGGCGCCTGGGTGGCACAGCGGTTAAGCGTCTGCCATCGGCTCAGGGCGTGATCCCGGCATTATGGGATCGAGCCCCACATCAGGCTCCTCCACTATGAGCCTGCTTCTTCCTCTCCCACTCCCCCTGCTTGTGTTCCCTCTCTCGATGGCTGTCTCTATCTCTGTTGAATAAATAAATAAAATCTTTAAAAAAAAAAAAGAAGAAGTTACTCTTCAAGACAATGGAGACATTTAAACAGAAACCAGGACCTAGTATTCAAGATAATAGAAGAATGGTCCCAAAAGCATTTTAGAGATCTCCCAGGGCTGCTCCTCTCATCGCCAGCTCAGAGTGCAAGAGCCCACAGAACAGAATAAATCAAGGCTCTGCTCCCCGCATTCTGGTGCCTTGCTCCCAGGCTGCCTAGGTTCAATGAGGGCTGAGGTGTCACCCCTCCAGGGGGTACAAGTGGTAAACCATGGCAACATCCTCAGCAGCATCCTTATGGTGCCATCTCCACTGCACTAAGAGTACAGAAACCAAGGGGCATGAATCCTTCCACCCAGATTTCAAAGAATGGAAACCCAGGAGGCTGGAAGGCACCACCCAGGCAGGGAGTCCCCACTAGGGCAATGACCAGCGGAGCCAGGGGGCAGACTCCACCTCACTGGGTCTTAAGTTTTTTGGACTTGCTCAGAACCTGCTACTCCTTCCTTCTTTGCATTCTCTTCTTTTTGGAATGGGAACGCCTATCATGAACCTGTTCCACTATTATATTTTGGAGCACATATAAACACGTTTGATTTCACATGTTCACAGTTGGACAGCAATTTGCCTCAGGAGGGATCATCTCACCCATATCTGATTTAGATGGTATGTAGATGAGACTGTGAACTTCTGCTTTCAAGTTGATGCCAGATCGAGTTAAGACTTTGGGGTCTACTGGGATAGAATGAATGCATTTTACATGCGAAAAGGATATGGATTTGGGGGGACCAGGATGAAATGCTTTGTGTCCCCAACCAAATTCATATGTTGAAATCCTAACTCCCAAAGTGATAGTATTAGGAGGTGGGGCCGTTGAGAGTTGATTAGGTCATGAGGGTGGAGCCTCATGGACGGACTTAGTGCCCTTATAAAAAAGAACCCAGAAAGCTAGCTTGCCCCTTCTACCACATGAAGACACAGCAAAATGATGGTTGTCTATAAACCAGGACACCCTAGCTAAACACTGAATATGCTGGCTCCATGATCTTGGACTTCCCAGTGTCCAGAACCATGAGAAATGTTGGTTTCTAAGTCACCCAATTTGTGGTATTTTCTTAAAGCAGCCCAAATGGACTAAGATATCCCTTACTGAACTTTGGTTCAGCATGGTTTCTGTACCACTTGCCAATCTGATTCCAAAAGGAAATGGACATGAGAGGATGAGAATCAGAAACTATAATAAAGAACACTGGTAAAGAAATAAACAGTCAATTTTTGTTAAAAGTGTGACTTCAAAAAGATGAGTCTGAACTAGAGATTTGAAGGTTCTGGAGGAGAAAGACCATTCTTTCAAATGCAGCTTTTTTCTGTTTCTCCCCTTTTCACCTTTAAAATAGGGCCTCAAGCTAACTCATGACTGTCACGAGTTCCCAACACTCCTTGAGACTGGTACCCAGGCCAGCAGTCTTCTACAAAGGCTCAACTTAGAATCACACAACAAAATATATTCCAGCTGAATTATCCTCTATTCCTGATAGGGCCATTGTATCCAAGTTCCTCTCTGCTTGCTGACTCAGGCCAACCATGTAGCTCTCTCCCTTAAAGATCACAACAATTGTCCTAAATAGCTAACCTTTTCTTTCTTTTCTCTGATCCTTGATGAGTTCCCTCTTATGCAGCAGTTCTCAAACAACCAGCTGCTTTTGTTCTTTCTGGGGGTCCATTAGGTCAACATTCTTTTCATCTTCATTAATATGTTCTTCACCCTTTTTCCTTTTATTCTGTCACAAACATATTGAGGTAATGCCTCAAGCCACATGGTGTGTGATTATGTCACTGCTCTGATGGCTAATGAATCTGTCTTTGTGTATTCTAGGAGTTTTCAGAATTTTTTAAAGCTGTAGTTTCAGGATATAAACATGTGAGATTAGCCCAGTTGGTTCTCAAGACTTCTACTGAGATGGTCCTAACTACCTTCAGTTATGCCATCTAAAATCCATGTTATCTCCTTCCCAACCAATAAGTCATTGTTTTAAAATTCCCAAATTTTCTTCATACCTATATGGAAGCACAACAACAAAAAGAATATAATTTTTGCCTTCCTCTGCATTCACTTTTTTAAAAATTTTTAGCTTTCTAAGTTTTATCAAAATATTATTTGGGGGGCGCCTGGGTAGTGCGTCGTTAAGCGTCTGCCTTCGGCTCAGGGCGTGATCCCGGCATTCCGGGATTGAGTCCCACGTCGGGCTCCTCTGCTGGGAGCCTGCTTCTTCCTCTCCCACTCCCCTGCTGTGTTCCCTCTCTCCCTGGCTATCTCTCTGTCAAATAAATAAATAAAATCTTTTAAAAAATATATTATTTGGGAATTTAATAAAATTTATTCTAAAATAAAAATGTTCCATGGGGCACCTGGGTGGCACAGCGGTTAAGCCTCTGCCTTCGGCTCAGGGCGTGATCCCGGCGTTATGGGATCTAGCCCCACATCAGGCTCCTCTGCTATGAGTCTGCTTCTTCCTCTCCCACTCCCCCTGCTTGTGTTCCCTCACTCGCTGGCTGTCTCTATCTCTGTTGAATAAATAAATAAAATCTTTAAAAATAATAATAATAAAAAAATAAAATAAAATAAAAATGTTCCAGAAATAATTTTCCTCATCTTTTAGGATAGATCAGAAAGGGAGATGGGAGACCTACTTAACAGCCCACAGCTGTGCATACTATCTACTTCAAAAATGCTAAAAAAGATAACACTTCATATCAGAGAGTTCTTTGACTCAAGGAAGAAAAGAAACTACTCTAAAGAAACTGGGGAAAATTGTAAATAAAAAATAAAAATATAATGACAGATATCTTTTCTTCAGATTAATAGATGATAGTAATTTACCACCTAAATTTTTGTGGAGTAGCATTCTCGTGTCAGTTAATGGTGATGTCATTTTGAGATTCAGTGTCTAAAGCACTGGTTGGAGAAGGGAGCATAATAACTAAGGCTTTAATAAAGCTTCTGCATTCGACACTTGCTGAATGCCTGATGGATGAAAAGTTGGTTAGAGAAATCATGACACTGTCACTTTCCAAAAATACAGTTAACTTGACAAACTGTTTAGCCGTAAACATGAAAACTAAGATAGTATCTCACTTGCAAAATCGCATTTTTGTTTTGTTATTGATGAACCTATAGGTATGGCCAGACTTGTAGTTTTGCTTGAATTCTTCCGATATTAGCATCAACTAATGATCAAAGATGTTTTGTAAGAGTGCTTGGCAGCAAACACAAGTGGTACTGAAATACTCAAAGTGTTGAATAATTTTTAAATGTCTCATGTTTTATCCCGAACCAACTATGTTGACATTTGCAGTCATGGCACAATAGCAATGGTGAATAGAGCTGCTAATGACCAACATAAATCAAGGAAGCGGCACCAAACTCTGCTAGTAGTCCTATTCTTCAACCCCATACACAAAAATGGCAATTTCTCTTTAGGATGTCCTTGATGAAGCATGAGAAAAAGGAGTAGTGTTATTAAACTTTGACTTCAGAGTGCATGTCTTTTTTTTTTTTTAAGATTTATCCATTTATTTTAGAGAAAGAGAGAGCTGGGGGAGGGGCAGAAGGAAGGACTCCTCAAGCAGACTCCCTGTTGAGTGCAGAGCCTGACGAGGGACTCAATCCTGGGACCCCCCTCAAGATCATGACCTGAGCTGAAACCAAGAGTCGGACACTCAACCAATGCATGTTTGTTTGTTTTTTAATATTCAAGATGACTAAATCAGGTATGCGTGAAGCACTTCTGCACAAAGTACAATGGTTGTCTCGAGAAAAAGCACTTGTGTGGTTGAGCTTGAGCTGAGCTACCTGCTTGCTTCACAGAGCACCATTTTTACTTGAAAGAACGACGAGCCGCAATACTATGGTCATGTAGATTTGCGTGTTTGGCAGACATTTTCTTGAACATGAACAAAGTGAGCCTCTCATGTGAAAAGAAACAGTCATCAGCATTTGCTGCCAATGGTAAAATTTAAACTTTCAAGAAAAACTAAGAATATTGGAAAACTTGCATCTGCTACTATCAGCTTGATAGCTTTCCAATACTTAGAGACTTTGCTTATGAGGTTAGTGATTAATGAATGTGATTTTTTAAAATGAAACCAATCAACATTTGTAAAATTTGTATGACTCAGTGAGCTCATATCTTCCAAATAACCAATGTAGGAAAAATTACAAAATCATGCCTAAATAAAGACATACTGAAAGCTCAAGATAGACGGTAGATTTCAACTTCACTAAGCACAAAAAGTTCATTGATAAGATTTCACGTCCCACATTGCACTAACCTTTAAGAAACCACTACTTAGTAAGCTGTGGTGAAGTATCAAAGAATAGAAACAGTTATCTGAAACAGCTATTAACATATTCTTTTTTTTCCAACTACGTATCTGTATGAAGCTCCTATCAAGTGTACTTCACACACCTCAAGTGTGTGGCAACAGACAGAATACAAGAGAAAATATGAGAATGCCACTATCTTCTAAGCCACACATGAAAGAGATTTGCAAAAAGAAAAGAAAAATGCCACTCTAAAAGAAGCCCCATTTTTAATATAGTCCTTTTTTATTAATATGTGTTATTTAAATAAGTTAACACATAATAGGTATATTATTGTTACTTTTAATGAGCTAGTAAATAAAACTTTAATTTCTTCTTAGTAAATCTCAATAATGTAACCTGCATAAACAAACCCACTGAGGGTTCCTTCATAATTTTTATGAAGTAAGAGGACCCTGAGACCAAAAAGTTTGAGAACCACTTTCTTAAGCTATAAACTGTCAAAAGTGTCTTTGAAGATGAATGTACCTTGGGCTTAAGTCTTAACGATATAAGATAAAGAAGCAAGAGAAAGAGAGCATTCCCTTTTGACCTTCTGCCCGGATTCTCAAAAGTGTCCTTTAGCTGTCCTTCATTTGTTGTCCTTTCACTTCCCACCACAGAAGTATCCCCTTCCACCACTGCAATCCACCTCTAACCCTGTGATAATAGACAGAATGGACGGGAAAGGAGTACCTTTTATTGTCCCTGCTCCCAGTGTTGGACATTGTTTTATTTTTTCCCAACATTTTCACTTCTATTAGGACCTTTTACTGTAACACCAGTGGGGAGAGGTAGTGTGATTTAGTGGAAAGGGCTGGCAAACCTAGGTTCAAATTCTGGCTCCACCCCTCACTACGTTTGGGCAAGTCATTCAGTGTGAGAGAGCCGCAGTCACCTCTTGTAAGGAGCACAGAGAGGAATAATTATTGTTAGGGTTATTGCTAGGTCTTCACAAAGAAAATGTATTGTAGAACATAGAGGGCAACTCGACAGATTTTAGCTCCTCTCCCTCTTTCTCCCACTGTCTATGTTCTTGAATCACATTCCCACTTTTTAGGACACTGAGAAAGTCAACGAGATCTGGGGAAAGATAGGGGTGTGGTCTACAGAACACCCATAACCCCCATCTAAAATGGAGAGTGAAATTCTTGCCTCCATCTCTAGCCTCTGTACAAGGGAGCCTGGGAAAACACAAACTCTTTCTCTATGTCATATCCTTCATAATCATCAAGTAATTCTGCTTTTCTTTTTTTGAGGCAGAAGATGATAAAAGTGATGTCCCAAGAGACCTTCAGTCTTCAGTTCAACATTCATGCTTTGGGCAGAAAGCCTCTCTGACTTTTATT
The DNA here is from genome assembly GCF_002007445.2 of Ailuropoda melanoleuca. NCBI lineage: Eukaryota > Metazoa > Chordata > Mammalia > Carnivora > Ursidae > Ailuropoda > Ailuropoda melanoleuca. The sequence goes on from NC_048222.1 coordinate 74,296,561, forward strand.
CAGCCTGGGACCCAGAGTTAAACCGGTTCCTTGCTGAACAAATGGGCATGTGGTGACTCTGGCCAACATCCAGATGTCTTTCAAAAGGACATGGATTCTCTACATAGGACACCAAGAGAGATGTGCGCTAATAACTTGTTTTGGTCTCTAAAAGTTATCTGAGTGGCCAAAAAACGGGTGGGGACATAACCCAATTGTTCAAGTAGGGCAGACCAAATTGGAATTAAAGCTGTGCTGGAGACAGGATTCCAAAGCCAAGCCCATGAAGCTATAGCAATAAATGGTTTTCCAGGAGAGTCTGCTTCAAAGACTTGTGTTTATGATTTCCTCTCTAAGAGCTCCTTGGGGAGAGGGCCATGTTTTCATGCGCATTTTCCAACCTAACAAAGCAGCCTCTTCCTTCTGAGGTCATCCTGACCCTGTACTTGTCTCCAAGATATCAGCAAACTATCCCTTGAGGAAGCCGCTCTTACCACAGCTCTGCTGAAGAGAGTCCAAAGGCCTGAGGACCAGGGAAGCCGAAGGTGTAAATGCCAGTCCAAGGGCAGAAGACTGAAATCCCAGCTCAATCAGGCAGGTAAGAAGCAAAAAGGGGGTGAATGGCTCTTTCCTTTCCCTTCTGTTCAATTCATCTCCTCAGTGGAGTGGAGGAGATTTGTCCACACCCAGGAGAGCCATCCACCTTACTGAGTCCATCGACTCCAGTGCTAATCTCATCCAGAGCGGCTCTCACAGACACACCCAAATATAATATTTAATCTGGGCACCACTTGCCCCACTTAAATTGACTCGTAAAATTAACTCTCACAAGCCCCCTGGAAGCCATGCATTGTTAGAAGAGAAACACGATGTGTGTAATTCCCCTCCACCATCATGCTAGGAGGAGCAGTATATAAAACATCCTAAGAATATCGTGTTAACAAACCTTTCTCTCATCTAGCACCCCTAACAGGGGGGTATTGAATTTGCAAGGTAATGGAAAGCTGTGTCAAAATTAAAGGTCAATCTAGGATTCTGAATGAGGAACCACGGCAGGCACAAGAAGCTTCAGACTATTTGGACCATACTGAAAACACTCTAATCACCACAGGGCAACAGAGGGGTCAGATCATGTGGCTTCCAATCTGGTGCTCAGAGACGCTCTCCAAACAGAACCCATCACACTTAGAATGCCTCTTCGAGGAAGGACAGATGGCAAACCCAGGGCAGTGAGGAGTTGAGGGAAAGTAGGAACACCGTGGGGAAGAAGAAAGGTAACTTGCATTTTGCATGCTGTATGTAACGTTAACCTGCTTATGAGGTTAGAGCATGCTGCCTTCTATAAAAGAAATGTGGGAAAATAGGAATATATCCACATATTCATTTACTTTTTATGAACAGGAAAAATAGGTATGAGAAACCAGAAACTAATAAAAATGCTGATCTATAGAAGATGGTGGGAATGGGGTGGAGGGAAGATAGAATGAGATTTCTTTGAATTTATCTTTCATTATAGCTTTGACTTTTGAACCATATTAAGGTTTACATTGCCAAAAGATAAAATTCACAAATGATGTAAAAAGCAAACTCTAGAATTGAATACAAACAGTAACAAATGACCTTAACTATATGTCAAATCCAAAACAAATGCATAGACAGAAAAACAATCATTTTAAGTAATTTAAACATAAGGGAATATACTTTAAGAAGGATTGCAAAGAAATGGTGAAATTTACAATTAGGCTCTCTTTTCTTAGTGGTATTGGCATCATAGTTTCATTCTTTTTAAAGTTTAATTTTTTAGTAATCTCTACACCCAACATAGGGCTTGAACCCACAACCCCAAGATGGAGTTGCACACTTTCCTGACTGAGCCAGCCAGGTGCCTTGCATTGTAATTTTAAAACTATTTTGTTTGTGATGTCATAGAGAGTAAATGTATAAACTAATGTTGTAGGGAGCCAGGGTTTTTACTACAAGGGGAGGAAAATACAAGTATGGAATGGGAGAAGCTGAGGAAAAATTCTGTGATGTTCTATGTGAATCAGGTGTGTAACTATGAAATGTGTATATATTTCTAAATTACCCCTCCCCCACTAATAGGAACCAGAATTCTTTGAGAAACACTGATTTCAGGCCTGGACAGGGAAAGAACAAAATGATCCTAAGGAGTATAAGCTAGAAAGAAGGCAAACATACAAAGATTGATGGAGACAGGTCAAAGGAAAAGAGAAGGTGTCTTGCGTGGCACTCATTGTCCAAATTTGGGACAACAGGAAAAAGACCTGTAAAGTAGTAGTAAAATAGTATCATTGAAAAATGCAGAAGTTCATACTGATACCTGAAAAACAGAGAGGGAGAAGGAAGGGAGGGAATGAGGAGGGGAAGGAAGAGAAATAGGAACAAAAGTGAAATCTCTTTTTGAACAAGAATGCTGACTAGTATATGTAAAAAGACTAATAAAACTAGAAAACCTTCCAATGTAATAATAGATTCAAGAACAGATCATCAATGTATGTTAAAAACAAAATCCCAAGTTATCACCCCACAGGTGACTGATTAACTAGGATGGTGGGGTGGAGAGTAAATCTGCTTTTCAATGGAGAAATATGGTGGTCACCACCTTATCCAAATGGTCAAGCTTCACATCCCCAGTAGTGAGACAGCTGACATCTTATGCCTCCTCGTGGGATACAATGAGTACACACAGCATCGTGTGTGATGTTCTCGCCAGAATTGTTTGACCTGAAGATTAAAGCCTGCAGAAATGGTATGACCAATCTCAGACCCTTCAAAAGCTTCAACGTCGTGTAGAACAGAGAAACACCTGGAGGTTGTTCTAGATTAGAAGAAACTAAAGGTCAAAATGTCAGAAAGTCACTAATTTAGATTTGGATTGTTAGGACAGCAACAGGTTTTACTGGCAAAATGTGTTACCATAAGAATTGTGAATGACAATAGCTTAATACCAACTTGATAAAATAAAAAATTGTCTTGACTAGTATTAGAAAAAAAAAAAAAAGAAGAAGAAACTAAAGGGACATATCATTCAGCAAATAGTAAAAAATTAGAGAAGGCATTATTGGGACAATTAGGAATGTTTTGAGTATGGCCTTTTGGGTGATAATATTAAATTTATGTTAATTTCCTTAGGTTTGTTAATAATGTGATTGTGCAGGAGAGTTATCTCTTTCCTGGGAGACACATGCCGAAGTGTGACGATGCGTGTAGCCTACTTACGGATGGTTTGAATGGCTTGGCACAGAGGCAATGTGTTCATACAGAGAAAGTGATATGGAGATGGTGTAGCAAGATGATAGCAGTTGGAAAATCTAGGCAAAAAGTACATAGTGCTCATTACAGTTTTCAAAATGCTATCGTGGTGTTCCCCCCCGCCCCGTGATTTCAAATTTTTCTAAAAGAAAAAAAATAATTAAAAACAAGAAGTTTGCCAAGCCACCACTCAGATCTTTCCGTGACTTCTCTGGACCCCCTTCTGAAAAGGCAGAATCCCTCTGCCACAATCTGAGTGTGCACTGGGGGAGGAATCATGAAGGTCATCAAACATGCCACAGCCTAACACCTCCCAGGATGCTCTGCTGGGGGAGCAGTCTTTGAGTTCCTCGTGGTAAACACCCCGAACATTTTACTTTACTCTAGTAAAATGTATTTGCTGAAGTGTATACCCATTGCACCCTCGTCAAGCCCCACCCCCGGCTCAATCTTGCACACATGCAGGCTGTATTCCAATAAAACCCTATTAACTAGAGCACCTGGGGTATTGATTTTTCCAGGCAATGGATGTGGAACCCCTGGAAAACATTTCTGAAACATTTCTCCCCCCTTCCTCTATGCTTCCACAAAGGTTTATTTTCTTGCCTAGGCTAAAGCAGTCCAGGAAAACCAAGTGCCACAAAGCCCTAGTACCATTTCTATCGTATACCAAATTGTTCCAGTTCCTGGGGGAGGAGGGGGGGCAGGATTTGTACTGAGCCCAGACAATGGCACAATTAAATAAATCCCTTCATGAATTCATCCTCCCTGTCACTTCTATCTTTTCTGTTAAACAAGATGATAGCAGTTGCAGTTAGCCAGGGATCCAATTAATCCAAGTTTCAGTTTGTTTCTTTCGTAACAGACTTGTGAGGAGTGTTCTAGAACATGTTTTGTCAGTTCTCCAGGATCACACAGTCATCTTCTAGACCCTTGTGAATCTTTACTCATAAGTTTAGGATTTGGATGTCTCAAATTCTTAGAATGTATGAGGATGATTTAATTAGATAATGGGATTGAGAAATCATTTATCTGAGGTATTTCCTACTATTTTAATATGATTTTGTCAATGCCATAACATTGTTTAAAAGTGTTCAAGGACTTTTATTTCTGAGGCTGGTTGTATTTTCCTCTTTACACTATACTTTACAACAAGGGATTTTGTCCCCAGACTCAGCAGAGTCCGTGGCAGAAGGCAAACAGTCCAAGTAGGGTCATCTCTAGGTGAAGGACACATTCCATTGTACTACCATAACCCGGGGTTTCTCAACTGTGAGGGCTGCCCAGGGCACTGTGGGGGAGTCAACATATCCCTGATCTCTCACTGCTAGATGCTAGTAACACCTTTCAGTCCAATCGAAAAGGAGACAAACAAACATGCCTGTAGACATCGCCATATATTCCTTGGAAGATAAAATCACCCCCGGTTGAGAAGCACTGCTGCCATCCAATAAAGGATCAAATCAGGAACAATGAAATAAAATTAAAACCCATGCCCTCTCTGGTTCTGACATTACAGCCCCCATCATCATAGAGAGAGACAGACAGTATGGTATCACAGAGGAACACTGCGTTAGACAGTAGAGACATGGGCTCTGATCCTGAATCAGACTCTTTCTTATAAATGTTGGGCTTCATGCCTTCCCTGAGCCTTCTAGTTCCCCATCCATAAAGTAGGAATTAAGCCAACCCTACCTACTCCCAGAACTGAAGGTTATACAAATAATATACCATCATGTGTGTGTTCGTCAGCCCGGGCTGCTATAACAAAATACCACAGACTGAGCAGTTTAAACAAGAGACATTTATTTCTCACAGTTCTGGAGGCTGGGAAGTCCAAGATTGAAGTGCCAGCTGATTCGATTCCTGGTGAGAACTCTTTTCCTGCCTTGCAGATGGCCGCCTTCTTGCTGAATACTCACATGGTAGAGAGAGCTTTGGTATCTATTCTTGTAAGGACACTAATCTCATCATGGAGGCCCAACTCTCAAGACCTCATATAAACCTAATTATATCCCAAGGCCGCACCTCCAAATTCCATCACATGAGGACTTAGGGCTTCGACATATGAATTCTGGGGGGACAGAAACATTCAGTCCATAATAATGTGCGAGTGCTTTGTAAACAGACAGGGTTAGAAGATGATGAGGGCACTAACATTTATTGAATGCTGGCCATGTGCCAAGCAATTTAATATTCTATTTTATTCTCACAATCATCTGAGATAACAGCATTTCCCCTGATTTTACAGAGCAGGAAACTGAGGCCCATAGGAAGTAATATTCCCAAGCTGACAGTGCTGGTAAACTGAACACTTGGCTTGAAGCCTTAGCAGGCAACCAGCCTCTCGTACAGGATGCCAGGCTTCTTCCTTGAAGCACCTGATCATTAGAGACCAGGGATCTCTGCCATAAATGGATATAAATTCTGCTTTATTAGCTGATATTTTAAATATGTGTATATATGTATATATTCATATTTGTGTTAGATACAGTAAATATTTTATTTAGAAAAAATAAAAAGTCAATCATGTTATCCTGAAAAATTATAACACATATCTTCCTCCTTTACCCCCTTCCTATACCTACTCCCCATCCTTGGCTCCTTTCTAGCATTTTCTACACTCGATATAGTAGTTTGGATAGAGGGATAGATAGAGATACAGATGCAGATATAGATATAATTCTTAGCCACAATTCTGGGTTGTTGTTGTTTTTTTTTTTTTTTTACATAAAGATTCTATAACTTTAAACAACTTGAAAAACTTTTAGCCTAGATACTCTGGGATCCAGGCCTTCAGAATCCAAATTCTTATAAACTCAGATGCCCAGATCCAGCTGTGGAAATTAATTGTTTTAGGGTGTTCACAAATAGAGATTAAAACACACACACACACACACACACACACACACACACACTGCTAATATTCTGCACTTAGAGCCAAAAAACAGCCAGGACTTAAGCAAGAAAACATAGGACCACAACATAAAGTGTTTGTCAAATACTGGGCAAGATAAAATATTATCTTTTCGAGACCAATGCAGGGGAGTACAGTGAGGCAACAACAAGCTCACAGAGTGAGGGATTCACAGGGTCACACACAGAGCCTGTGCTTCCAAATCTGGTTCTCAGGCCACACCATTCTCCCCAGCACCCGTGGATGCCCCCGCACTGAGCCAGGGGCTGGGAAGAAGGAAGCATCATTCCATCAGGCAGTGTGAGCTCTGAGATCCTGTACCAGCTGTGACCTTGACATTCATTTCACTTCTTAGGTCTTCTCCTGTAAACTACCAGTAACTCGCCTCCTAGCTTCCCCTGTGAGCAACAGTGATGTCTTCCCAGCGTACTTCCCTGAGCTGAGGAATGGTTCTGACAACAGACAAACAGGGTTCCCCACCCCACTCCCCAGCAATTCCACTGCCTCTAAAACTAGCATGGTGTTAGGTGAGGTGTGACTGAGGGGACACAGGGGAACTTCCCTGCTCCCCACATATTATCAGTAGTAAATTCCTGAAAGTCTACTATTACTTACTCTTCCTGAGACCTTCTACTGAATGCTATACTCTGAGAGGTTCCAAGATGAAGTCATTAACACACCTTGGAGTGCGTAAGAATATCTGATTCCTGGAGAGACACCCTGACCACCAAAGCACTGATGGTCCAGGGGAGTGCGAAGAGTCCCGGGAGAGAGTGGGGCCTGGAGGCCTCTGTTGGCCTTGCATGGGCTCTGCGTGCAGGACAGAAGAGTAAGTGGGTCTCCACCAGCACAGTCCAGTGCCTCACCAGAGTACGCTAGTCCTTTCCGGAAGATGTATGACATTGGCCAGGAGAAGAACAGTTTGCCTGGGAACTGGAAGAAGAGCTCCTCGCCCCACCCCCACCACACTGGGAACCTAGCTGTGGTGGCCTCAGGCAAGTCACCTCGCCTCACAGCTGGATGAAGTTCTTTCATCTTTAAAATGAGTGGTAAGACTAGAGAAAACCTAAGGGCCATTCAACCTTCAATATTTTACAATATTTTTGTCTTACTCTTCAAATGGCCCTCTGCTCAACACAACAGAACAGTCTCCTCCCTCCTCGCCCCCGCAGAGATGCAAGGTATGGTAGCGTGAGCAGTGGGTGTTCCATCTGTTTACACCGGTGTTGCTCTCCCTCTACGGAGCTGTGAGCTCCCTGAGAGTAGGGAGCTTGCTTTATTTCTTTGTTCCCCTAGCCCATGGCCTAGCAGAGATGAGGTATGCAATCAATGATTTTTGAAAAGACATTTAAAGTATAAAGCTTAACGTGCCTGTAAGATATTATTTTTATCTTTTTCACCCTAAATAGCCCTTGCCAAGCCCTTTCATAGATAGTGTGGGAAACTCCAGAACTGAAAATCCAGCCCTTGTAAAACCTGTTTTGTTGTTTTCTCTTTTAAAAGAACATATTGCCCTTATTTTTTTTAAGCCAAGAATGAAATAAAAGCTCTTTCTCAAGTCCTCAACTAGAATTCATTGTAGAGAGGACTAAATTGGGATGTACTAAAATCAAACTACCCAACCAAGGTTAGGCCGGTGATGGGGGAGGTGGGTTGTACCCTATAATCAGCTACCCTACCCCACTGCTGCCCTGGCCATCTGTCCCTGTGCTTTCTAGTCCAGAGGTCTCATGCGGCTTTTGAGGCTCAGACTGTACCATAAACAATTGTTAGGGAAAGCTGCTCTTCAGGTGAATTGCATTTGAGTTTATACAAAGCCTAGAGATTTGGGCCCTGGTCCAGGGAAGGTTGAGCTGAAAGCTATCAACCTTCTTTGGCCCACCCATCATCAACCAGCCTCTGCCATGCAGCTGGCTTTAAACAATCCAGGGAATTCGTACAAGGTCAGTTCCCAGGCAAAAGGAAAATAGCCAGGTGATTGACCAGCAGTGAACAGGAGCCATGATTAACAATAGCAGAGTCTTCAAGCATGAAGGTTTGGATCGAGTTCAGATAATCACCCAAAGGCTGAAAGACATTCTCAAAATTTTGTGAGGTTCCAAATTTAGACCATCACTTGACTGAGACAAAGTTGAATGATGTTTGCTTGGATGGAAGCCATAGTTCTTATTCCAGGTTGGACCCAAAGACAGGCAAAAGGTAAAGAAAATAGGATAAACTCCAGCAGGTAGGATTGAATGGATGGATTGAACAAAAGTCTAGAATGAGAGATGGAGAGGCAGATGGGTGGAGGATGGACAGACAGACAGATAGAAACAGATATAACAGAGAGATGTATGTCTTTATTTGTGTGGCCAGCAGCCATTCTGGAGCATTCCTATTTTATGGCAATGAGTAAACTTAGTTTTTACAGCAAAAAGAGGAATTTGGATCAAGAAACTGACATGTTTAAAAAAAAAAAAAAAGATTAGGGGCGCCTGGGTAGCGCAGTCCTTAAGCGTCTGCCTTCGGCTCAGGGCGTGATCCCGGAGTTCCGGGATCGAGTCCCACATCGGGCTCCTCAGCTGGGAGCCTGCTTCTTCCTCTCCCACTCCCCCTGCTGTGTTCCCTCTCTCACTGTCTGTCTTTGTCACATAATAAAATCTTTAACAAAAAAAAAAGATTAGACAGACAGATTTGGATAGATGAGAGAGAGAAAGGTCATTCCGTGGCCAACAGGTATTGCCCCCCTCCCTGCCCCCAGAGCTGAGTCACCGTGCTAGGAGAGGCAGAGGGAACAATCGAATGGCCTAGGAGATCAGCTGCAGTTGAAGACCGGTCGTTGGTCATGCCCGTCCTAACCCTGATGCTGGTACAGTTACCCTGGAGCAGCGTCTCCCCAAACGGAGGACTGGAGGCGGCTCAACTTCCTCTCTGCCGGGCAACCCAACATTGGAGCAAACACTGACAGCTATGGTTTTTTTTTTTTTTTCATTTGGAAGGAAGACTTTAAAACTATTATAATAATCTCTCATATTTTATAGTATTTTATGAGAGACAAAATATCTTAATATAGGTTATCTGTTTTGACCCAGCTACCCCATGAAGCGAACAAAGAAGGCTTCTGTTGTTCTTCAGCCATTCCGTTTGGGGGTATTTCTTATTCAAAAGACAATAAAAACCAACCCTAAGGAAAGGAAGGGCCTTGAGTAGGATCACACGGCTAGTTAGAGACAGGTGGCGCCAGAGCTCAACCGCCCCGTCTCCGTCCATTGCTTTATCCATCACTATGCATCTGCATCCGATGCTCAGAGGGGGCCATGGAAGGCGACGTTTGGAGATGTCTGACCCGAAGTCATGCACAGGAGAGTTAGAAGCGTGTCTACAGGCATTTTGTTTGCTTGCCTGTTTTGTTTTTTTCTATACCATGTAATCTTGATCAAATAATTTTCTCTGCTGTGCAATTTAGGCCAATTTTCCAGAGATTTCCTCAGGACTAATACAATGACACAGCATTGCAAGAGTGAGGCAAGATGTGTATTCTGCCCTCAGATTCTGACTCAAAACCACTCATGTCTAGTAAGTGTCAGCTGTGCGTCAGGTATTAGTAGGTAGCTTTTGTTATTTGATCCCTACAGTGAACTTGAAATGGAGATATTATTTCTCCCATTTCACAGAGGAGGAAACAGAGATACAAAGTGGTAAAGTAACTTGCTCGAGGCAACACAGCTACCAGTTGCCTCATATGGTCAAATACAGGGGTGAAATGAAGGGAATTGGTAATATGTCCTGTAGAAATTGAGAAGGAGGTGAAATCATGTCCCTTGACATAGTTCAGCAAGTGTGTGCTCCATACCTGAGCATTACAGAGGCATCTCCTAACAGCTTGAAAATAATTGGGACAAGGATTGTGTCACCATCCTTCCTTTTCGTAGGACGGTGTGGCATGCCTGGGCTGCCTCTTGGGCTTTTTTTGTGCAAATGAGGACAAAGGCCTTGTTCCAGAGCTCAGGAAGCCAGGATTCCAAACAGCTTTACACTGGACATGGCCAAGGAGGAAGAGACCCAGGACAGAGGAGGACAGAATGGGGAAGCAGCTACTCAGTGTGGGCTGGGTTTTAGGAAGAAGTCTGGGGAAATTTTGAGAGTGAAACATGAGATTAAAGACAGCTGCTGAGCTTTGTGAGACAGTTCAAGAGCGAGAAGCAAAGGAATGCCTCAGACTTTGTGAGGTGGTATAGCCTGTTGGTGCCCAGACTCACAGCTGGGGGTTCAAATCCTGCCTCTCACCCCACTTAACCTTCAGGAAATCATGAGCTAGCTGTATAACCTCACTCATCCTTGGATTCGTGCTCCGTGAATAAGTAAGACGAATACAAAGAAAATGAAGGAGACAATCCGTATAAAGTGCTTGGGATTTCAACACTTAAATTGGTGTAAGGGATACTACTATCACCCCCCCGTTAGGAGCTATTCAAGAGAATTGAGCAATGATTCAAGCTATACTTCAATGCTTTTTTAGATTTGGGGCTTGTGTTTACTGAGAATGTGTCATCATGTAGATAAGATCACAGGAGAGTTACTATTTTAAACAGGACGATCTGAGAAGGGTAAAATCAAACAAAGATGCAAAGGAGTGAAGGAGAAAGTTATGCCAATAACTCGGGGGAAAGGGTTCCAAGCAGACAGAACATCAAATTCAATGGTCCTTATTAGATGTTCAAGGAACAGCAAGAAGCCATTGTTGGCAGAGACACAAGCAAAGGCAAAAATGGGAAGAAATCAGGTTGAGCAATGGCCAAGTACAGGATCAAGTAACACCTTGTCAGCCACAGTCAGACTGTAGACGTCACCGTAAGTGCAATAGGGAGCAGACACTAGTAAGCTCCGAGCAAGAGGGGACACCTATTTTATATCTTCAATTCCTAACTCTGGCATCTTTGCATGTAATAGACAGAAGGATGAGCAGCATGGCCGCAGGGATAGACTGTGGAGTGTTAGGGCAGAGACGGAAGGGCTTTGGACCAAGGGGTAGCCATGGAAGTGAGACATGCATTCAGATTTGGAATCATTTTTAAGGGAGAGCAAACAAAATTTGTTGATGGATTGGATGTGTTGGATACATAAAAACTGAAGTAAAGAATGGCTTCAGAGATTTGGGCCTGAGAAATTAATTGGGTATCACTACGTTTGTAATTCACATAATCATCCCCCCATATTGAACATTCAGATTGTTTCCAGAACGTTTGGTATTTAAAGACAATGGTGCAATAAATATCCTTACACATTTATCTTTAAAAACTAGTAACTATTTCTGAGAAATAGATTCCCAGAATAGAATTCAGATCAACAGGTAGGCATACTTTGCATTTTTAAGAAACACTGCCGAGTACTCTCTAGAGAGATTGTCACTGTCTTTTAATCCCAACAACTGTGCGTGAGAGTACTAGTCCCTTCCCTGTCAGCAAAGGACATTTTAATGGTTTAAGTAAGTCTTTCAGAAAGTTTGCCCATCTGATGGATGAGACACAGTGTTTCAATATTGTTTTGTTATTCCCTGACTCCTAGTAGGGGTATGTATCTTTCTGCTTATCATCAACACATTGTATCTCCTTTTCTCCTGTTTGTTCATAAATTCTACCTATCTTATGACATGGTTTTTTTCTTACTCAATTCTGAGAGCCCTTGGCATACGAAGAATAGTAATTCTTTTTTTTTTTCCATATTGCACGTATTTCCTCTTCATTTATCATTTTACTTGTAAGTTATTCTTGGCCTGTGCCCTAATAAACTTTTGAGTTTTATAAAATCAAATCTGTCCATTTTTATTTCATTATTGCTGGGTTTCCTTAAACATTTGAAAGAAGAACATAGTACAATTATACATACCAAGACCTGTTCTTAGTAATAGTTCTTTAAATGTTTTCCCCCCCAATTATTTTATGGCCACTGTTCTGTTCTGGTTTTGTATTTTTTCTTGAACCAACTTGGTGATGTATATATAGGTATAAGGAAATCATTCATTTATGTAGTATTTTCAGAATGACTAACTTAAGTAGTCTATAATATTTCTTTGAGGCTTTAAATCACCTCTTTCTTTAGGGTATATATCCCATTTCTTATTTCTCATATTAAATATTTGTATCTCTCCTACCTTTGTAACTTACATTAGCCAAAGTCTGTCCTATCTTATTATATTAAAAGAAATATTATTAGATTTATTAATCCATTATATTACCTTTAGGTATTCTCATTTAATAATACCAAATCCCAATTTTTTTTCTTCTTGCTCTCCTCGGTGTGTATTTTTCTCTAACTTCTTCATTTCTCAATTTAATCCTTCTTTTTGTTGTTCATTTCTGAAAGTGTTCAGTGTCCTCTGAGAACAACACTGGTGTAAGTTTGATGGATAGTATTCTCCTTGTTAGTTCTTTCCTCAATGATCTATTATTGCAGTTTTGATTTCTCTGTCAACCCAAGATTTATTTAAAAGGTCATATTTTAATGTAAAACTTTGGTTCATTTTCATTTACACCACATTATGGTTCACAACACTCCTTGTCTGGCTAAGTCCAGGAGAACGAACGTTAGAAGAAACCAAATATGGGAACAGCTGTGGGTAAGACATATTGGAAAAAATATATATATATACTGGTCCACGTCTTACAGTGTTGTCTCCCTGCAGCATTGTCTGCCGGCTCCATGACACAGGAAAAGCACAGGAAAGACTACTGAGGTGTTCTTTTAAAGGAGCACTTGGGATACTCAGAAACCTTCATCCATTCATTCTTAAAATATACACACGGGTTTGATCACATTTCTCTTCTTTCTGATCATGCAAGTAAGGAAATGGAGTAGGGACTCTAGGCTCTAGCGACCCCTTTTCGGGTTTGCAAGATCTGCTGCCAGCCTCACTCCCCAGCTCTCCATGGAAGAGGGGGCAGTGGTGTTCAGAGCAAGGAACAGTTACCTGACACAAGCAAGAGTAAGATCCCCCGACTGCCTGACAACCAGTGGCAGCTGCCACCATATGTACTGAAACAGAGGGCAGGAAGGAGGATGGCAGAGGTCCGCGGGCCTAAAGTCAGCTTAATGGCTGGGCCTAACAGGAGCTCTCACAGACTCCTGGTTGAGGTGACCCAAAGTGGCCTTGTGGTATCAACAGTTTCCCCTTGAAATTTTGCCATATCCCTTTCTAAGGAAACAAAAACCCTGGCAGGATATAATTTTAAATGCATGTCTTTGTGCCAGGCTCTATGTGAGTATAATCCAGAGGTCAAATGGGGGCCATCTGCCCCTTGCATTCTAGACTCGATTACTTGAATTCTCATACGCCATACGCAGTGCATTGGACCTCTGTTTCTAAGGTCTGGAGACCACAGAGCTGTCCGGTCTTGAGGTCTGCCTTCCCATCCACCCACAGGCAGAACCAGCCTGCCACCAGCATCCACAGGACAGCCAGTCACACCAGGCTCCTCCAATTATTTGGAATCTGGGTGAAGGTCAACATATCAAAGAACCCAGTCATGCTCACCCTGTCTGCTAAATTCTCTCTCTCCCCGTCCCTCACCACCTTGCTCCCGAATGCCACATTCTCCAGCACAGTCTCTTCTCCCTCTGTTATAAAATGTCTTTCTCCTCCAGAAACCTCAGCACCCACAGCTCATCCAGGCCCTGGAGGCTCAATTTCTATCCCAAGTGGGCTAAGAAAGCATTCTCCTAGGAAGGGAGCTCAGACACTTTCAGAAGAATTCTAATGCCTGCTGCTACAGGGAAATATCTTTTAATTAAGGAGAAGTGTCAAGCTTAAGAAGCAGGAAACAAAGGACTCTGTATTGAGTTTCTCCCAGATGCAAAATGCTTTACGGGGGGCAGGGGGGATGGGGGTGGAGTGGGGAATGCCCAGCAGTACAAGGCACACCTACCCTGGATGCAAAGAGTCTAGGTGGAGAGGGGGGTCAAAGAAGGAAGAGGTCATTTCCTGCTGTGATCTTCAGGATGAGAAAGACTACGATTGCAAATGTATGAATAAAGAGCCAAGGCCCAGGTAAGCTTCCCAAGCCTGGTGGCATCCAGCGATTCTCAGTTCAGCACACATTACTCCACACATAGGTAAACAGACAATATTTTTCTCTTTAATGAATCATCACCATCCTTCAAAACAAAGTGGGAGTAAGCTTGGCAGGGAAAGGATAAGAGACATCAGAGCTCAAAAGCAGTAACAAAAGACCAAAAGAAATGAGAGTTAAGGGTTGGTGAAGAAGCCTCTTGGAAAAGAACCAATAATCAGAATATGAGACCCCATCAGCGTGTAAAAGATCTGTAAAGCTCGGAGCTCAGGCCATTTTCGCTTTGAGAGTCTATTTGGATGAGCGTAGTGGGGGGTGAGGGGGGCAGCTGGGGTTAATCAGGTACAGTTCCTCACCTACCCCCAAACCGCACCTGAGGGCAGCAAAGACAGAGTTAGCACTAGCCACAAGGGAACAGTGACTTTACACGTATTATTTCATTTTCCCCATCTGTACGGCAGACATGATGGTTTCTCAGTTTACAGAGGCTGGGAGTAATGATGTCACTTGCTTAAGATCACAGGGCTACCAAGTGACAAAACGACTTCAGCAGCGAGCGGCCCATCGCCAGAGCCCCAGAGCCTCCTGAAATGCTAGAAAGGTAGACGCGTACATGCATGACTCGAAAACAAAGCTGACGCTTGTAAGTACGTAACCAAAGCATGAATGACATGCAGGAGGACCACAGGGGAGGGAAATGTTAATCCTGCCCTGTCTCTGCCTCTTTAAAATCTCCAGTGGTCATGTCACAGGCAGCATTAAGAGAGAAGATCGACAGCCAGTAGGGAAGAAAACCAGGGAGCCCATCTACACTCTCAAGAACAGCAAACGCAGGGCAGACAAGTGAGACATGTCCACACGAAAACTGCAACGAGACCTGTCTCCCTGCTGGCACGTCCATTACTCAAAGCAACAAGAACAACAAGGACAAAGCATCCTCCCGTGCGTAGGATGCTGGACCCGGAGCTGGGAGAAGTGAGCTTTCAAGTTCCTTCTCCATCAACACCAAGTGTGGTCCAGGGCGAGGTCCACACGACAGGCTAACCCTGTAGCCCGGTGTCTCCATCCGAAGAAGGCTGGATGGTTTCCATGTTCCTCTGCCTGCCATTGAGCACCCAGGGCTGCAGCAGGATGCCCCGGGCACCGTGGACAGTCGGACACAGAGCAGAAGATCGCCCCTGAGCGTGTGCCCACATAGAGGACCTTACAGAGCACGAGCCTCCTCTATTTTTTCCACCTGACCACATCCTGATCGGCAGGGTGGTGCTATTGTCAGGCTGCCCATCAGATAGAACATTCCACCTCACAGGTCGATGCATTTCAGTGAGTCGCCAATAAACTGCAAAGAAATCCTTGCTTCCAGGATCAGATAGTCTGAAATAGCAGAAGTATTAACAGACTCTTATTTTTCGATGCAGCTCCCTTATGGAACCAAAAGCAAGCAAGAATCTCCTGGCATGGTGAACTAAGAGTCCCAAGTTTGGTATTTCAACTCCAGGGTCTTCTGTGGCCTGAGTAAATGTAATTAAATCCAGGTTTTCCCCTACTAGCCTTCATTATCATTCACTCCATGATGCCAATAATAATACTAATAATAAGTTCTTACGTCAGTACTTTTCAGCTTTTCAAATGGCTCTGGCATGCTTTATCTCACTTGAGCTTAATAATAACCATGAAGCATAAGTAGGGCAAGTATTATTACCTCCATTAATACTAATAATAGCTAACATTTAGGTAGCCCTTTGCATTTACCAAGTGCTTTCATACATATTTTCCCATTGTGCTAGAGGCTGAGCTCCTGGACACCAGAACTGTGTCTTATTCATTTCCTTACCCTGCAGTGGTTAGCAGAGACCCAGGCACAGAGAAGTCACTCAATACACGTGTAGGACATTTTAAACTAGTTTTAACCTCGTGAAAACTGCATTAGGTAGGATAGGCAAATATTTTTATACCCAGTTTTCAGATAGGGAAATAGAGGCTCAGAGTTTCCATGACATGAATAAAGTCACATGCAAGTGTTCAGACCAAGCAAACAGTAGTTTCTAGGTAACCCCAACATATTATGCTCTTTCCTCCATACCAGTGCTTGCCAAACTTTAATGTGTAAAGTATAAATCTTATTAAAAAGCAAATTTGATTCGGTAGGTCTGGGATAGGTCATGAGATTCTAAATTTCTAACTAGCTTCCGGGTGATGCAGAGGTTGCTGGGTTGAGGACCACTTTTTTTTTTTTTTTTTGCACTTCGGTTCCTTTTCTTTTTCACTTTTCTTTTTCCCCCCAAGCTTTATTGAGATATGACTGACATATCACATCACGTAAGTTTAAGGTATACAACATGATGGTTTAGATACACACATATGCCGTGAAATGACTACCACAATAAGGTTGTTAGCAGATGAATGCATTCTGGGGATCTAATGGACAGCATGGTGACTAGAGTCAGCAACACAGTATAATACACTTAAGAGTTGTTAAGAGGACCACTTCTTGGGAGGCAAGTGGGCATAAGAGGCCAAGAGCAATTAAATGACTTTCCCAAGGTCATCCCCCGAGTAAAAGTAGAAACAGAATTAGGAACTATTCCACTGACCCCCCGTTCTCCCCTAGTCTTGGTCTCAACATGTACCCTCATGAGTCAGTAAAATGGCAATCCAACAGTATTTTCCCCACTTATTCTCATCCCACTCATGCCACTCACAGCTGGCAAAAGTTTCTGAACCTTTCCCACTTAAAATATCAAGTCTTAGAGTCAAAAAAAAAAAAGTATTGTCTTTTAAGAACATACACCAAGAAGTGTACCTGGGTGAAAACTGCACTTCAGAAAATCTGGTTAGGTTCCTGTTACACCAGTTGTAGTGGTTCCCTTCAAATTCTGCTATTCTATTGATTTTATCCTTATGTGCCACATTGCAGGTCGTTTAGGCAGAGACTCTCCCCACCTCTTCTGTCAGAGAGGTCCCTGATTCCCTAGTGGTCTAGGAAATCCCCTTCTGGAAGACACAGACGAGCAGGATCTGGCCCTAGGTCAGGCCATACTTGAGTACCAGAAATTCTGATCTTGCCAAACTGGAAACACAAGACAGGAATTAGTAACCAGGCACCAGAGAGGGCCACAAGAGCTGGTTCAATAACCTCCCTGTGAACTTTATGTCTTTATCAGTCATGCTGGCCAATTCGCAGAGCTCAGGCAGAGCTCAGGTATATCAGTCAGGGCTCTGCAGAGAAACAGAAGCAACAGGATGTATGGAGAGAGAGAGATTTATTATAAGGAACTGGCTCACAGGATTTGGGAAGCCGGTAAGTCCCGGATCTGCAGGGTGAGTCGGCAAGCTGGAGACCTGGGAGAGTTAATGGTTAAGTTCTAGTCTGAGTTAGAAAACCTGAGAGCCAGAAGAGCTGACAATGAAATTCCAGTCCAGAGGCCAGCAGGCTCAAGATCCATGAGAGCTGACGCTTTAGTTTAAGTGCAAAGGCAGGAAAAAACTGCTATCCCAGTTTGAAAGCAGCCAGGCAGAATGGCTTCTTTCTTACTCAGAGGAGGGTCAGCCCTTCTGTTCTATGTAGTCCCTCAACTGATTGGATGAGGCCCACCCACATTAGGGAGGGCCCTCTGCTTTAGTCGGAATACCAATTTTTTTTTAAAGATTTTATTTATTTATTCGACAGAGATAGAGACAGCCAGCGAGAGAGGGGACACAAGCAGGGGGAGTGGGAGAGGAAGAAGCAGGCTCACAGCAGAGGAGCCTGATGTGGGGCTCGATCCCATAACGCCGGGATCACACCCGGAGCCGAAGGCAGATGCTTAACCGCTGTGCCACCCAGGCGCCCCGGGAATACCAATTTTAAATGTTAGTTTAAACATTCTTACAGGAACACCCAGAATCATGTTTGACCAAATATCGAGGCACCCCATGGCCCCGTCCAGTTGACAGGTAAAATTAGCCATCACACGAAGGGTACCAAGCACATTCACATGCTGACCCATTACAGAGAAAAAGTACCAAAACTCCAACACACCCTGACATATGCCACATACGCATTTTCTGTTTTGTAGGATCCCCTCCTTCCCGAAGAAATTTTCTCAACATGATCCAGCCACAGACTGTGGGCCTATTAGCTATCATGCCCAAGGCATATTCAGGAAATAATAGCTCTGAGTGACCAGCAGGGAGGTGGGGAAGAATGGCACATGCCCACCACCCAACAGCTGATTTCAGTGTGGAATCCTTTCTATGGTGTCCAAGGACTCATGCAGAAGGATAGACGCTGACCTTATCTCCAATCCACTGTTATCCTTGAATACTAGCCCTTCATCCCTAAACTCAACTCTGTCCTTTTCCTGTAGCTTAGAAAATGAGGGACGATTTCTCAAAAATCAGATGTGTATTTTAAAATGAATAATATGGGCTCAGGAGTAATGGAACAGCCTCTGAATGGGAAAGAAACTGCAAAAGCAGGCACAGCCCCAGGTCAGGGGAATCTCCGATGTGGTAAGAGACTGCACGATGCCCAGTCCCTAAAGACTGATGAAAATACATGCTGAACATGCTCCCAGAAGTCCTCCTCGACCACGGTCCACTCTGGTCTATGCTGTCATCAGGCAGAGACCTTGAGAAAAGAATTGCCAGGTTTCCTGTATCCAACAGGTAACAATAGAGGATTCTAAAAAATACAGTGTGTACAGTAATGAGCAAAAGGGAAAAAGGAGTTCCCTGGGTTGGTCTGGTCATCAGAAGTAGAAAATACACACTCATTGGGAGAAAAAACAAGGTGGCTCAGGTATTCTGCTTGCAAATGCTATTCCCGGTTCAATCCTGAAGCAGGCCTGCAGGAATTCCAACCAAGGCCATGAGGTGTGCACTGTATATGTGAAATATGTGACATTTAAAAACTATGCCGGGTGCCTGGGTGGCTCAGTCGGTTAAGCACCCAACTCTTGGTTTTGGCTCAGGTCATGATCTCAGGGTTGTGGGATCAAGCCCGTGTCAGGCTCTGTGCTGAGTGCGGAGTCTGGTTCAGATTCTCTCTCCTGCTCCCTCTCATTCACTCTATCTCTCAAATGAATAAGTAAAATCTTTTAAAAATATAAACTAAAAAAAATAAAAACTATAGCTAGATATACAAGGCATGGTACAAGGTTACTGGAAAAAAAAACACAACAAAATAACACGTTAATCTTTTCCATTTGCAAAGAGCTGTATCATTTCTTATATACACGATCCCATTTCTGAGTTGTATGTCGTAACCCCACTTACATATAAAGTGAGGTCTAAAAACTCTGTATGAGATCCCGTGATTACAATATAGCAGAGCTGGTATAAGTAAGAGAAGTCAACACATACATACAAGGGGCACTAAGATCTCCCCCAGTGAGTGTGGAGTACCACAGAGGCGCTCCTAGCATGGCTGAATGAGGCTATCTTGGAACCTTACCCAAATCATCAAGCATCCAGGACCCTGATGCTGCACCCCAATTCCCTCACCATCATTCACCAGTCTCCTCTCTGAAGAGTTCTGGTATTAACCATACGATCATTCAAGGTGAAAAAGAGTTAGTGACCGTTCCCGAGAGTAATTATATATTATCTTCTTATAATAGCAAACTGAAGGTCATCGCACACCCTCCCACTGAAGGAAAATATGATCTTCCATCAATGAAAAAAGAATCAGAGGGCGGCTGGAAAAAGTATATAGAAGATCAGAAAGACCTCCTTAAACTGTATCATATGAAATTCTACTTTATGCACAAGACTCCAAAAATATATATATTCAACTATTTTAACTAGCATTCATTCTGCATTCATTCACCAAGAATTTATTATCTTTTATATGCCAAGGACTGGGAATTCAGAGATGAATAAGACGTAGGTTCTGCCTTCGAGAACCCGATGTCCTACAGAGGGCTGGGACACAGAAATTCATAGAAGCAGATAACCGCAATTCAAGTTCTACAACAGAGTTATGAGCTATGAACCTCTAGAAAGGAGCAACTAACATAGCCTGCATGAAAAGAGCATCGCAGAAGAATGAAATTCAAGCTGAGCTTTGAGGAATACGATGAATTATCTGGACAGAGAAGAGAAAAAATAATGTTCCAGGAAAGGAAGCTATAGAAATAAAGGCATAAAGATATGAAATGGCGGAACACTGCAGCAAAGCGTGGGACATCTCCCCATACTCTTCATATCACAGCTTAGTTAATGGAGGGCCTACTATGCATCAGACACTGCGGAGCATACTAAGTCCTTAACTTTGAGACATACATTGATGAAATGTTAAAGTACAGGGTGAGCAAACAGCACCTCAAAAGAGAATTATACCAGGAATCATCACAAGACAGTAAGTGGCAATTTATTAATGGGTGAGGGACACTAACTACTAGGAAGTCACTGTTCACACTGAAACCACATCAAAACAGGACCATTTCTTCCTCATAGCAAGTATGTGGCAGGCTCCAGTTTAACATGTAGCCATGGGTCTAGAAGACAGAGGTCAATTTGCATAAACCCAGGTGACATTCTCTCGGTCATCGATTATCAAGTACTTTATGATGCTTTCGTGTACTGAGCACTCTAGGCGGCACCATGGGATAAAGAGAATGAGTAAAATACTTGGTGTCTTCTTCTCAGGATCCTATGGCTGAGTTAACACACATACCTGAATCCAATATTGGAGAAAAAAGTGAGGCCAACTAGTGATACAAGTGGAGCTAACAGACAGGAAAGGTCAGAAGAGATTGCATAGAAGAGGTGGAATTTGACCTGCACTTTGAAGGAGTGGAAGGCCTGAAGAAGAAAGATAGAAGGACATTCCATGCGTGAGAAACAGACTATGTCAGGCGCAGAGAAAGAAATTCCTCTGGAAAGTGCAGGTAGAGCGGGAGAGACCATCAACCTAGCCCAGAGGTCTTGTGTTGGAGGGTGATGGGTAGATAGTGAGCCAGAGGCTAGATTTTAACAGGTACTAACTCACAGCCAGAGAAGTCCGGACCTGACTTTGTAGAAAATGGGGAGCCACTCTAGGGGCATCTCAGATTCAGGTGTGAATGAAGCACATAGCCTGAGAAAGATGACTGAATTATTACCAAAGAAAGGAGAAGCTGGCACTTGCCTAGGTGGCCTATGGAGTAACATATCTTCTGTATACTTTGGTAAGTGTACTAATTAGGATTCTCCAGAGAAACCAATAGGGGATGATAGATAGATAGATGATAGATGATAGATAGATAGATAGATAGATAGATAGATAGATAGATGATAGATAGATAGATTTTAAGGAATTGGCTCATGCCAATTGTGGGGGCTGACCAAGTCGGAATTCTGCAGGGCAATACAGCAGACCGGACGGAGACCCAGAGAAAAGAGGCAGTCTGGAAGGCAGAAGTCTCACTTCCTCAGGAGACCACAACCTTTTTTCCATTAAGACCTTCAACTAACTAGCTAAGGCCCACCCATATTATGGAGGATAATCTGCTTTACTCAAGGTCTATTAATTTAAATGCTAATCTACTCTAAAAAATACCCTTCATGGTGACATTTAGTCTGGTACCCAAGTGGGTGGCCTAACGAAGCTGACACATAAAATTAGCCATCACAGTAGGGAAACCAGGAATCATTCTTATCCCTCCAACCCTGTCTCCTCTGCCTGCTGGCTAAGCTTCCTGGGGAGTCTGCAGCCCACTTGGAGGGGATGACTGATCTCACTTGAAGAAACATCAAAAAACAAGCAGTCAACGAAAAGGGGAGCCAGATCTTCTGTCTCAGCAGAAAAATCTTCCATCTTCCTAAATCCATTCTTTTTTGAGGCTTGTACAGCTTCTCCTCTTCTGTTTGGCTCAGCAGCCCCAAGGTTGACCCTGAGAATCCACCTCTTGCAGACTCGCCGCCCGTCTGCAGAAAACAACCTGGCAAAACAGTTCACACGAAACTCTTGCCGTTAGAGCTGTGTTTTGCTTTGGTTTGGTTCAAAGATTTCTAAACCAGCTCTCAAAACTTCATTTAGCTTATAATTCACTGTGGTTTGACATGTCTTATGTGGGGGAGAGGGATGACTTTCATTTAATATTAACCAAGCAGCTTTCCACCACTTCCTCTTTTCCATTGTTTCACTTTAATAAACAATGGATTTAACAATTTGTTTAAAGTCGGCTGGGCTCTGAAACATTCTTCTAAGTATTCTGCCTCACACATGACCTGAAGATTTTATTCAACATCTGTTTAGAAAAAACACACACATACCAAACACACAAGACCCAAACAAACTATGAATTGTTTCCAAGTAATGGTCACAACGTACTTGATGTTTCTTGAAAGGGAAATACTAAGCAAAAAAATAAAATAAAAAAAATTGTTTTCCCCCAAATTATTCAAGCTGAACGGAAAAAAAAATTAAAAACATTGAAGTCAGATACATTAACCCACAGCTGGTAGCTCCCTTTCTAGTTGGGGAGGGATCCTGATGAAAAACAACCCTTAGAACTTCTTGATTAAAATGGAGCCGTCTCCACCAAATTTACACTAAAACATCACGGAGGGTACAGAGAACTATAAAAACTTACTACCCCAAAACTTAAGGCTTAATGACAATGTAATAGCACACTCTGTTAGTAATTTCCACTAAAGAGAGGTGGATTGGAAACACCCAGTCAAGACTTCTCCTCATGGCAAAACCAGGCTTCGCTCTTTGAAACAAAGGAAGAAAAGATATCTTACAGAAATAAATGGGCAGAAAGAAGGAAGGCAGCAGTTCACTGCCCTCCAGGACTGAGCCTAAAGCACCATATGCTGGGCAAAGACTAAAGAAACCCTACAAGCAATGCAAGCCGGGAAATGTCATGCTTCCTCCCACCCTCTGTCAGTTCCAGGTACACACTTAAAACATGGAAATTTACATCAAAAACTAGGGATGTACTGTATGGTGACTAACATAATATAATTAAAAAAAATTATTAGGGGCGCCTGGGTGGCACAGTGGTTGGGTGTCTGCCTTCGGCTCAGGGCGTGATCCCGGCGTTATGGGATCGAGCCCCACATCAGGCTCCTCTGCTATGAGCCTGCTTCTTCCTCTCCCACTCCCCCTGCTTGTGTTCCCTCTCTCGCTGACTGTCTCTATCTCTGTCCAATAAATAATAAAAAATAAAATCTCTAAAAAAAATATTATTAAAATAAAAATAAATAAAATAAAAAATAAAACACGGTATCCAAAAAGTTCTAAAATAAAAGAATAAGCAAAGATATGCCAGGGAAGTGGCAAGCAATAAACTCAGGATAGCTATATTTATGATAGACAAATTAGGATTTGTAGCCAAAAGCATAAAACATCCCAAAGAGGGTGATGTGAAGGTGCTAAGGGCAGGGTTCACAATGAATATGCAAATAGAGTGCTAGGTGTTTGCATAAAACTCAACAGGAAAATATTTTAGCTTTTTGTCTTTATCTTAAAAATAAAGCCTCCAGGACACAAATTTCTTTAATCACTCAAAGAAATAGTCCAGCCTTACACTGAAAAACGACCTCAGTGTTTCTCATCATTTAGTAGCAGGAAATAGGGACAAAGTGACTATTCTGACACCAAAAACCATGCTTTCTGTGATTCTTAGTTTGAAAGCGTGGAGCTATCTAAAGATAAAGAGAAGATGCTTTTGGTTCTGGGAGATGCCTCAAGGAGAGTTTCCTTCATCATGCAGACGTACTTTATTAAAGTGCTTTTCATTTAGTCAAGGAAGCTCCAGATGCTGGCGAAGTCATTGCAATTCAAATGCAGCAGAATGAGATCTCAAATATTCTCTTCAGGGCTGCAAGGAGCCCTCTCTTTCCATGGGAAATGGAAACTGTGCCTCAGAATTGGGTCTATCACTTTAGCGCAGGGGTCACACCTGAATGTAACTTACATAAATTAGTGGGTGAGATGGGGATTGTGGAAGATGCGCGCTCAAACCTTCAAAAGGAGCGGCTAGTATTCAAGTCCAGCCTCGTTACCGTGAAATGACAACACGGTCCCAATGCTGTTAGACTATCCCACGTATAAAGCAAGCCACAAATTCAGATTTTTATGCTAATTCACTGATTCTAAGATGCACATTTTTTCACATTTTAACTTTTTTAAATTAAGATAAGTCTTACAATCAATGGTGTCTGACGATTTTAATTAGCAGCAATTTTTTTCTTCCTTGGTGCTATATAAAGTAACAACACATCTTAAAATCAATTCTGGCATCTTAGATTTTATAGAGTGTGGAATATAAAATCTCCAGATAGCTATACATTGGTAACTAATTCAAGCTAGATCAATCACTCAATCAATCACTCTGTGGAGGCCAGTCAAAAAGAACTGTGGATTGGATGGATGAGTTTCCAGCTCACAGTCTTTTGTAGACAGATATCTCGCTACAGTCCTGGAAGTTCCTGGAAGACAACCTGTACAAATTTTATTTGCACTAAATAAAATTGTTGTGATTGATAGAAATGACCTGATTTGTCGAAGACTGAGAAATTTGACACCCAAAAAGGCTAACATGGCCTAAATTATATATAAATAAGATATAAGAGATCAAAATTTTATCATATATATGGAATATATCTTCTTGTCTAGAGATCAAAAAATATTTATTAAAGTTCTTCTTAGGGACAGCTGGGTGCCTCAGTTGGTTGAGTGTCTGACTCTTGGTTTTGGCTCGGGTCATGATCTCATGGGTTGTAGGATCAAGTCCCAAGTCCAGCTCTGCACTCAGCAGGGAGTCTGCTTGAAGATTGTCTCCCTCTGTCCCCCACCCTACCCCAATGTGCTCTCTCTCAAATAGATAAACAAATCTTTGAAAATAAAAAAGGTAAATTTTATATTAAGATCTTTTTAAGTTACTAAATTGCAGAAATCAAAAGTTGTCTAGACCAGGGGTCAGCAAACTATGACTGAGAGGCAAAATTCAGCCCACCATCTGCATTTGTAAGTAAAGCTTTATTGGGATATATCCATTTGGAACACAGCTTTTTCTTTTTTTTTTCTTTAATACATCTATCACTGCTTTCCAGCTACAATGGCAGTTGAATAGACAGAGTTGAGTAGTTGAAACAAAAACTATACATACCTCTAAAGCATACTATCTGGCCCTTTACAGAAATTTGCTGAGCTCTAATCTAAATGAAAATATGTTATCACAATGGATTTCTAAAAAAAGAAAGATAATTACACCAACCATTTTAATTCATGGAAGGACACCAATTTAAAAAGTAGAAAACAGACTTGGGCAATTTTTCAATAAAATTAGAAATAGAAACCACAGTCTCAAATTATTTGGAAAAATAATAAGATACAAGCAGTATACAACGCAACAAAACTTGGGGACCAGGGTTATTATCAGAGGAGAATTCATACAATTACAAGCTTTTCTGCAAGGGCCCAAATCAATAAAGTTACAAATGAAAGAGGAAACATTACAACTAATACCACAAAAATACAAAGGATCTATGAACAATTAATTATGCACCAACAAACTGGACAACCTAGAAGAAATGAGTTAATTCTTAGAAACATACAACCTATCAAGACTGAATCAGGAAGAAATTGAAAATCTGAACAGACCAATTGCCAGTAAGGAGACTGAATTAGTGATCAAAAATCTCCCAACAAAGATAAGTCCATGACTAGATGGCTTCACTGGTGAATTTTACCAAACATTTAAAGGGGAATTAAGGGGCGCCTGGGTGGCACAGTGGTTAAGCATCTGCCTTCGGCTCAGGGCGTGATCCCGGCGTTGTGGGATCGAGCCCCACATCAGGCTCCTCTGCTGTGACCCTGCTTCTTCCTCTCCCACTCCCCCTGCTTGTGTTCCCTCTCTCGCTGGCTGTCTCTATCTCTGTTGAATAAATAAATAAAAGCTTAAAAAAAAAAATAAAGGGGAATTAATATCGATTCTTCTCAAACTCTCCCAAAAAATCAAGGAGAAGAGAATACTCCCAAACTCATTTTGCAAGGCTAAACTTACCCTGATACAGAAGCCAGATATGGCTATTATAAGATCAGGCACCTGGGTGGCTCAGTTGGTTAAGCATTGGACTCTTGATTTCAGCTGAGGTCATGATCTCAGGGTTGTGAGATCGAGCCCCGCATCAGATAAAATTCTTTCCTCTCCCTCTCCCTCTGTTCCTCCGTGCTGCTCATGCTTGCTCTCTCTCTCTCTCTCCTCTCTAAAAAAAAGAAAAGAAAAGAAAACTACAGACCATACCCCTGATGAATATAGATGCAAAAATTCTTAGTAAAATACTAGCAAACCAAATTCAGCATCACATTAGAAGGATCATTCACCATGATCAAGTGGGATTTACCCCTGGGATGCAAGGATGGTTCAACATGCTCATTTGTGCTAGTCTCAGCCTCAGTATTGTGTAGTAGAAATGCCTAGGTGCACTTATCTGGGCCTGCAGGAAGCCCACGCAGACAGTTCTCCTTTCAGAATGACGTGATAAGATGCACATGAGCAATAACCATCAGGGAATTTGGGGGAAAAAAATAAGGCTTATTACTTACATATCTTGGAAGGCACATGGCATGCCTGGGGAGGCAGTGAGACTACAGAAAGAGAGAGACAATGTGCTTGGGGTTATGCTTTTATTGGGGCCCATGGGTGGGGTGCCTAGCTTTTGCAGGTTCACTCTTTATTGCTGAATTTAAAACAGAAAAGCAGGAATTTTAAAGTGCAGGAAGGGAAAAACAAGCAATCAAATGGTCAGTTATCTAAGTCAACCAGAAGCCTGTAAAACAAAGGAACTTCAGGGGTGGGGCAGCTAGCTCTTTATCTAGTCCTGTGCCTGGCAATAGGCTTATTCAAGGTAGCTGTCTTTGAAGAGGTGCCTCAAAGATCAAAAGCTTCGTGTCAGGGTAGGGGAAGGGGAATTGGAGGAAGGTGGTCAAAAGGTGCAAACTTCCCATTATAAGATCAGTGCTAGGCATGTGATGTACGACATGATGACTCCAGCTAACAATGCTGTCTGACATACAGATCTTCCTCAACTGGCGATGGGGCTAAATATCAACCAACCTATCATAAATCAAAATGCGTTTAATACACCTAACCTCCCAAGCATCAGAGCTTAGCCTCGCCTACCTTACACAAGCTCAGAACACTTCCGTTAGCCTAGAGCTGGGCAAAATCATGTAACTCAAAGCCTACTGGATAATAAAGTGTCGGATATCTCTGTCGCTTATTGAACAAAGTTCTGAAAGCGAGCCACAGAATGGTTGGAAGCTTACGGGTTGTTCATGATTAATCGGCTGACTGGGAGCTGCGCCTCACGGCCCTGCATCGCGAGAGAGTGTCAAACTGCATATCGCTAGCCTGGGAAAAGATCAAAGTTCAAAGAAGTATCATTTCTATTGAATGTGTATTGTTCTGCACCATGGTAAAATCAAAAAAATCCTAAATTGAATCATCATCAGACAGGGACTATCCGTATAGAAAAGTTAAGAGAGTACATCCTAGAAGTTCTCATCACAAGGACATTTTTTTTCCTTTTTTCTTTTTTTCTTTATTTTTATCATATATATGAGAAGATGGGTGTTAGCTGAACCTACTATGGTAATCATTTCACAATATATGTAAACAGAACCATCATGCTGTGCCTTAAACTTATACAGTGATGTTTGTCAAGTACATTTTAGTAAAACTAGGGAAAGAAAAGGCTTCATATTATGCATTTGCATTACAATAAAAAAAGCCAACTGTCAGGCACTTACACTGCACAGACACAAATTAATAAATATGATACATTGCATTAATAGAATAAAATTTAGAAATCATATTACCGCCTCAATAGATCAGAAAAAGCGCTTGAAAAAACTCAACATCTGTTCATGATAAAAAAAATTTAAAAAAACCTCTCAACAAATTAGGTATAGAAAGAATGTACCTCAATATAATAAAGGCCATATATGAACCCACAAGCTAACGTCATCCTCCATGATAAAAGGCTGAAAGCTCTTCCTGTAAGATGAGAAACAAGACAAGGAGCCCACTCTCACCTCTCCTATTCAATGGAGTACTGAAAATCCTAACCAGCACAATCAGGCCAGAAAAAGAAATAAAAGGCATTAGAACTGGAAAGGAAGAAGTACAACAGTCTCTAGGGAACATGCATGATTTCAGAACATAAAAAATCCTAAATACTTCATAAGGAACTTTTCTTACTAAATAATAATAAGTTTTCAAAATTTCAGAAAAGATCACATCTGTACTGTTTAAAATCGACTAGACCATAGAAAACAATGAAGTGACTTGATGATTCATTTCATCACGTTACACTCACCCTCTCTGACATCTGGCCCCTCAAAAACAGGGCTGCAAAACAGCCTCTTTAACAAAATACAAAAGCCAAAATCTGGAATAGAGTAGCAGTAAATGAATCCACCAATTATCAGGAGAAAATGTGTTTTTAATAAAATAAGTTTTATCCCACAAACTCAAGAATAATAATAATATTAAAAATCTATTAATAGGGGTGCCTGGGTGGCTCAGTTGGTCTGAGCATCTGCCTTCAGCTCAGGTCATGATCTCAGGGTTCTGGGATGGAGGCGTGCATCAGGCTCCCTGCTCAGTGGGGAGCCTGCTTCTCCCTCTCCCTCTGCTGCTCCCCCTGCTTGTGTTCTCTCTCTCTCTCTCTCTCTCTCTCTCTCTCGTCTGTCAAATAAATAAATAAAATCTTTCAAAAAAAGAAAGAAAGAAAGGCACATCTTCCTTTAAAAAAAAGAAATCTATTAATAGAATTCAGACTATCAATGGAGAAAACTAGAGTCTGCACATTGTGGACAGAAGTCCACTGATTTTGACTTGGGTACTTCTAAATAAAGCCCTCACTCTTAAGGCAATGAATTTAGTTGAGATGGTATGAAAATGAGACTGACCTGATAAACATCTCAGAGGGGTAGAAGGAAGAAGACCACTTTAGATATAAATAATGTAATCCCTAACCAGGCCCTTCTGGCTCACCTTTCCAATTTCCTCAGTCACCACCTCCTGGTCACCACACCTCCCCCTGCATCCTCATTTCCTCCATGCTGACACCAGTCCAAACTACTTGGCATGCCCTGAAAGTGCCATGCTCTTTCTAGGGCACTCTGGTCTTCCCTTTCAAAAACCCTCCTTTGCTTGGCCACTTGGTACTACCCTTTACAACTGTTGAGATGTCACTTCTGAAAAACCTTCCCAGCCCATCCTCCAAGGAGGTGTCAGATGGCCCTTCTAATTATCTCATATGGATCCCTTGACACTTCTCATGGGTATTATAAATGTCTGTTTGCCTCTTCTTTAGCTCTTGACGGTGTATACTTACAGACTCTCATTCAATATTGTTTCCCCAACAGCTAGCATTGTGCCTGGCATATAGGAATAGATTAAATGAATCAAGTGCTTTCAAACTCTTTCTTACTCCTCTGCTTTCACTGTGACAGTTCTCTCATCAAAACTGCTGGACACGTTCATTCTACTTCATACCCCAATATTCTCAACTGTGCATAAAGGTTAAAATACAAATTTCTTACAGATATTCAAGATGCTCGCAAACCAGACCCAATACTGGACCTTTTCTGCCATCATTCCCCACCACAAATCACCAACCTGAAACACGCTGATTGAAACTGTTCCTCAAACACACCTTACACTTTCCCGATTCCTCTCCTTAGCTCATTTTTCCTTCCTAAACTTCCTCTGGCATCATATGTGGTTTTTTTTTTTTTAATTTTATTATGTTATGTTAGTCAGCATACAGTACATCATTAGTTTTTGATGTCATGTTCCATGATTCATTGTTTACGTATAACACCCAGTGTTCCATGCAATACGTGCCCTCCTTAATACTCTCCACCGGCCTAGCCCATCCCCCCACTCCTCTCCCCTCTGAAACCCTCAGTTTGTTTCCCAGAGTCCATAGTCTCTCATGGTTAATTGCCCCTCTGATTCCCCCCCTTCATTTTTCCCTTTCTTCCCCTAATGTCCTCCATGCTACTCCTTATTTGTGGCATCGTATTTGTTGATCCAGTTCCTCCACATCCTCCGAGGACTAGCTGAGTGCCTAATCCCTATAATGCTTTCTTGCACTTACTTTTCTCAATTCTTCTATTAGTTTATATTGGTACCACTTGTTAGTCACTTACACACACACACACACACACACACACACACTAATCTAAAATAAAGGCAGTATGTCTAGTCTCTATTCTCTATATTATGAGCTCATTCATTCATCCCATGGGATGCTAGACTGCGGAGATACAGATTTCAAATAAGACACGGACCCTCTCCTCAAGGAATTCAGTCTAGTGTTTAAAAAAAAAAAACCATATAGGGGCGCCTGGGTGGCACAGCGGTTAAGCGTCTGCCTTCAGCGCAGGGCGTGATCCCGGCATTATGGGATCGAGCCCCACATCAGGCTCCTCTGCTATGAGCCTCCTTCTTCCTCTCCCACTCCCCCTGCTTGTGTTCCCTCTCTCGCTGGCTGTCTCTATCTCTGTCAAATAAATAAAATAAAATCTTTAAAAAAAAACATATAATGAGACAATTACAATACAATGTAAGAAATAAATAAACCCACAAAAAATTCCATAGCAACCCGAAGTGTGATACTAGATGATGGATAGAGGGATAGGTAGATAGCTACATACATAAATTCCTTGGAAACGATCTCTGTTAACAAGAGAATGTGAGAGAGAGAAGAGAAGCTGATACACAGTAAAATTAAACCAACTTCTAGTATTCAAAGAAGACAGAAGAAATAGTCATAGGGAAGCAAACAAGTCATGACTCCAACCTCCAGTTCTTTCTTTAGCTGCGGCCCAGAGATCTATTTTTTCCTTCCACAGTATGCTTCCCCTCTCCCCAGTCTTCTCAAGACAAGATTCACTCTGAGATATTAGGTAAACAAATAACCTTTGATGCCTGACATCAAATCATGTGCACTATCGACCAGTTTCTCACATTTTCCATTAACAGCTCTCTTTTTACTTAATTTGAGTCCACTTAAACCCAAGGTTGTCACTGCCAAAAGTTGTCACTGTTACTGTAGTTCTATTTAAAGTTAATTCCACAAGTTTAAGAGAAACAAACTCTATGTAAAGAAGCTCACCAGCACCATTTGTAAAATTGTGCTTAGATTCCCAGAGGTTGGTCTTAGAAGGAGAAGCCCCTCACAGGGGTTTTGTCCACCACTGCCATGCATGGGTTTGGGGGGCTGGAGTTTCACGCTTCTGAGGGAAGCCGTAGCTATTATACACTGCAAGAGAAGAGATCTTGGTAAAGTCACTATGAGATAAATAGAACTCAGTTTCATCAACTATGGAATGACAGGATTGAACCCAATCAGTATTCCCCACACGATACTGTGAAGAATAAAAAGGAGGAAGTGACTTTAAGGCTCACTGTGTTCACCTGAGAACCAGGTGGGGAAGGGAGTGGGTAGGAGGAGATAAAAATCAGCCTCACCAGCAAAGGGCTATCTGGACTCATGGTAAATTCTTATATTTGTGAAATCTTTGTCAAATTAGGCCCATCCCAAGGCAAAATGTCGATTAAGAGACGACTGTTCCCTGCCTCCCACTATTCTCTTAGTTCTCCTCTTAAGCACAGCCATGGTCTCAATGTTTTTATGACCTCCCCAAAATTCAAATGTTGAATTCCTAATACCCAAAGTGATGGTATTAGTAGGTGGGGTCTTTGGGAGGCACTGAAGTCATGAGTGTGGAATCCTCAAAATGGGATTAGTGCCTCATAGAAGAGGCTCCAGATAGATGCCTAGCTCCTTCCACCATGTGAGAACACAGTCAGAAGGAGCCAGCTATGAACCAGAAAGGGGACCCTCACAAAACAAAGCCATGCTGGCACCCTTGATCTTGGACATCCAGTCTCCAAACTTGTGAGAAATAAGTCTCTCTTGTTGATAAGCCACCCACTCTGTGTTATAGTAACCCAAATGGACTAAGACAAGCACCTCATCATTAGAATTAATAAATTCTAAATAAATCCTAAACCTTGTTCTCGATCACTATGCAGCTGGCCCCATGCTAATCTACTCTTATACCATGATACAGAATAACTAGCTAATCTGATAGAATCTACAGATTCCTTAGTGAATGTTGGAGGGAGTAATATTAACCTTTGATCCTTCCAAGGAACATATTAGCATTTTCACTAGGACTGTCCAGAGACAATGTTTTTATTCTACTATTTCTCAAACTTGAATTATACACAAATCCTTTCGAAAGCACCAGGGAAAGAGAGCATCATTCCACACCATTCCAAGTGGTAGAAGACCGTGGGTGGCACAATGGAAGACCACGGGGTGGGATGCACTACTTGGCAGAGGCCGCAGAGAGGCATGGCCCACAGGCACATAGAGAAAAACAATGCATCCAGACCTGCATCAGGATGACTTCCTCCCTTCAGGGACATGAATTACAGGTCCTGAACCTTCTGCCTAGCGCCCACTACACTCTCAGGTCAGAAGAAAAAAGGGTGACAGTAACAGCAGCAGTAGTTAGAGACAGTTCTATCACTGCTATCGTTAGCCTCAGAGAGACTAGGGGACAAGGAACTTGTCCTCTGGAACAACGCTGCCACAGCCAACCACCCTCAGCACTTGCATGAAAGCCTACCATCATCTCTTTTTTCTGCACCGTGGACTGTATCAGGACACAGGGCTCCAGAGAACTTCCCACAAAAGAAAGGAAGCTGAGACTCTAGCCCTTTTTCCTCAATATTTTCAGAAATCCTGGCAACCAGGTTCTTAACCTTCCTTGGATAGAAATGAAAGTAGGGGAAGCCCCAGGAAACCAGACCTCAGAGATGGCAGCGTGGGGAGCCCAGCTGTCATGTCCACTACTGAGGTAAACACAAGCCACCCAAAGGGCCAACAGGTCCAAATTCCAGTGAAAGAGTAGGAAAGACAGGATGAAGGCAAATGTGCTGTTTCACAGAGATCCAGATGTAGTTATGTGATACAAGAAATGCACCCACCATTCTGGATGTCTGGGCTGACCACCGTCATCTTGGGATGCTTGATGACCTATTCACGGGACCGGAGCACCAAATAACAGGTTCTTGGCTTGAATCCCATTAAAAGAAAACTGTCCAGAAAGAAAAGGTGAAAGACCAAATTACTGCAATCTCATCAACTGAGAAGCTTGGAGTAAAAACCATCCACAAATTCTGTGTCAAGGGCTAAGAAGGGACTTGTAGGTGGAGGGATTATGTTATGATTAATATCATGTATTATTGTTTGGGGATTTCTTGTGATTTTTTCAAAAGTGATATTGCTAGATTAAAAGGGTAACACTGGTAACATCACAGGGAGCTGTTAAAAGCTGGTTGAAAATGAGAAACTGATACCCATACTTTAAAAGAGCTTCCTCTCTTTTTTTTTTAACTGTATTTTATTGTTGTGAGAACATTTAACATGAGATTTACCCTCCTAACAAAATTTTAATTGTATAATGTAATATTGGTGGCTATAGGTACAATACTGTGCAGCACGTCTCTAGAACTTATTCATCTTGCTTAACTGAAACTTTGTACAAGTCCTGGCAAAGATATGGAGAAATTGTAACCTTTGCACACTGCTGAAGGAAATGCAAAATGATACAGCCGCCATAAAAAACAGTATGGAGGTTCCTCAAAAAATTAAAAATAAAACTACCATGTGATCCAGAAATCCCACTTCTGGGTATTTATCCAAGAAAATTGAAATCAGGACCTCAAAGAGATATTAGCACTCCCATGTTTATTGTAGCACTATTCACAAGAGCCAAGATGTAGAAATAATCTAAATATTCTTCAATAGATGACTGGATAAAGAAGGTAGTAGATACATATAATGGAATATTATTTAGCCAAAGGCTTTCATATACACAAACAACAACTGATTAGAAGGAACCATGGAATAATGACTTATATGAAAAACATAACAACGGGCACCTGGGTGGCTCAGTCGGTTAAGCGTCTGCCTTTGGCTCAGGTCATGATCCCAGGGTCCTGGCATGGAGCCCCACATGGGGGGGGTGGTCCCTGCTCAGCAGGGAGTCTGCTTCTCCCTCTCCTGTGTTCCCCTGCCTCTGCTCTCTCCTTCTTTCTCTGTCAAATAAAGAAATAAAACCTTGAAAAACAAACAAACAAAAACATAACAACAAAGATGTACCTAGATGTGAATTTAACAAGAAATGTCCTACTATGGGATGCAAAGGAAAACTTAACTAAAAAAAAAAAATGGTAATATGCATTCTAGAATAAAATGATTACAAAATAACAACTGTCTCTAAATTAATTTACAAACTGAACGAGCACCAATGAGATTTTTCAACAAAACAAGCTGATCCTAAAGTTACATGAAAAAATAATCAAGAAGAGTTATCACAATTGTGCATAAGAAGATTAATGAGGAAGAAATAGCTTTATCGTATATTAAAATGAATCATAAAGTTACAATTAAACAGTAATAAATATACCAGTCTGTGAACAGAGTCCAATATAACAAGACCAGAAAATCAAGAAACATACTGAAAGAAGAATTTAAAAAACAGCAAATTATATAAGAAGCATTTCAAGTAAGTGGTTAAAAATTAAGGATTTTTCAAATAATGGTTTTGAGACTACCATCTTGCAAATTAAAATGAAATTGGCTTCATATTTCATAGTGTACATCATCAAAATAAATCTTAGAGATTAAAGTCTTTAAAAATTAAAACCATAAATATTACTAGGAAAACATTTGACAGGATTTTTTATTGCAATTTCAAAAGAAAGTTTTTCTAAATATAAAACTGAGAAGTCATAAATAAGAAGACGGATAGAGCCTCCGCTTCTGGCCACGATGGAGTAACCGGGAGTACACTAGCCCCTTCACCATGAGCAGCGACAAACCTGGACAACATAGATGAAGCCAGTCTTTTATAAAGGCTTCAGATAACAGGCAGGACAAGACTGCCATTCTAAGACAAGGGAAACTCAGGAGGTGAGCAGAATTCAGCAGTCCTGCTGAGTGGGAGAGGCAGATACCAGAGTTCAGAGCAGCTGAAATGACGGATTCTTCAAGGAAAAGCAGAGGAGAGAGGGGGAGAGATGCAGAGTGAGGAACTCCAAAAATCTGTGTTGGGTATCTCCATGATGAGCCTAGGCTTACCTGCACAGCCCAATTCCATTCAAGACCCACCAGATAGCAAGTACTACAACGTTGCGAATGGAACAAAGATTCTAGAGTTTGGGCTGCGCTCAGTTAGGAGCAGTACCAGAAAGTTCTGACCCTGCTGGGGTGGAGAGTCCTCATTAATACCCCAACATCAGGCTGAAATACCACAAAAGCTTGCCTTAGAAGTTAGGATGACACCCTCGTGTAAGACTGATTCCAGACCTTCCTAGAACCAACAATGCCTAAAACCACACCCTGACGAGGCCTTTATGGAAGAGAGTTTGGAAGTGGAGATCCTTCCTGTTATAGGGGACTGCCAAGACTTCTTGACACTTTGGAAATATACACCCAGTTAAGCATAAAATCAAGCTAACACAAATTCAAAATGATCACCCAGTAATTTTACTACCTACTAAATCATGCCTTAATAATTTTCAAAGAAGGATAACAGAATACACAGTCTCTAAAGTGTATTATGCCAAATGTCTAATATTCAGT
The DNA here is from genome assembly GCF_002007445.2 of Ailuropoda melanoleuca. Taxonomy (NCBI): domain Eukaryota; kingdom Metazoa; phylum Chordata; class Mammalia; order Carnivora; family Ursidae; genus Ailuropoda; species Ailuropoda melanoleuca. The sequence continues at coordinate 74,332,438 of NC_048222.1, forward strand.
TAAAAATGACTCAAGACACAAGAAGCAAGAAAACGTGACCTAGCACCAAGGAAAAAGGTAATCAATAGAAACCAAACCCAAGATGGCCCATAGGGTATATTTAGCAGATAAAGACTCTAAAGAAGTTGTAACAGGTTGTATTTTCTAAAAATGGCTACAATAGTGTCTCCCATCCTATGTGCTCTTCCTCAGAGTCACTGTCCCACTCTCCCATGGTCGGACTTTAAAACTCTGCCCAACAGAATGCAATAGAAGCAACATTATGGGACTTCCTGGGCAAAGTTATAAGAAGCCCTACAGATCCCTTCTGTGTCTGTGGGAACACTCATGCAGCTGCTATGGTGAGTTCAAGCTACGTGGAGAGGCTGCATGTAGGTGTTGTGTTTGACAACTCCAAGTGAGTTTCCAGCTGACAGCCAGCATCAACTATTAGTCATACAAATGTGTCATACTGGATGATGGTTAGCCCAGTCTGTCTAAAGACCGAGTACTAGAAATTAGTCAGTCTACGGGACAGAAAGAAGAAAAAGATTGAAGAAAAATGAACACATCCTTAGAGACCTGTGGGAAAACCTAAAATGGTCTAACATGAGTGTAATAAGAATTTCAGGAGGAAAATAGAATCAGAGGGGGCAGAAAAAAATGTTTGAAGAAATAATGGCCGAAATTTTACTAAATTTGATGAAGAACGCTGACTTGCAGATCCAATAAGCTCAGTAAACTCTAAACAGGATAATAGGAGAAGAACCAATCTTAGGAAGATCATTATAAAATTGTACCCAAGATAGTGCCTTAAAATCATCCAGAGAAAAAGGACCAATTATATCCAGAGGAACATGGTTAAGAGTGACTGCTACATATATTCTGGTATGTTGTTCTCTGGGGTGTTAAATGAAAAAAGGAAAAAACCATAGAACAATATATATAATATGCTACCAGGTGAGAGAGGGATGGCGGGGAAAGCCCTGGAAGGATACACAAGATATTGATTACATCAGTTGTTCCCAGAAAGGAAAGGGGAAGATAGAAATGGAATGGAAGGGACACTTTTCACCAAATAGCCTTCAATGTCTTTAAAATTTTTAATCATGTTAATGTTTTATCTTTACAAAAAAATTAAAGTCAAAATAAATCAAAACAAAAAACCGACAACTGGACAAATTTAACAAAATTTCAGATCTCTAAAAAGAAAAGAAAAAGTTGAAGTCTTGCAGAAAGTGAAAAAAAAAGTAGCTTGCCATCAATGGACTGAAAATCAAATAGGCATCAAAATTCTCACCTGCAACATAAGATACTGAAAAGGAGTAGAGAAATAGCTCCATGATCTAAGAAAAAAATTACTTCAAGTATAGAATTCTGTATCTGACTAAACCATAATTCAATGAGGAAGAAATAACAGATGTTCTCAACATGTAAGAACTCGGGAAATTTACCAGAGAAACTCTCTGAGGGTTTGACTTAAGGATTTATGCCATCAAAACAAACAAGCAAAATAAATGTGTTTTAAAGGAGGAAAATATGGAATATGTAAATAGTAGTCACTAGAAAACCCAATAAAAACCTATCCTTAAAGCTAAATGAGTAGGGACCTGGAAACTTAAAATAGTAATATGAATCTGGATCTAAAATCCCAGACGATAACAACTTAAAACATGGTAAAAGTGAAAAAAGCAAACACTGTGGCATGCTAATATTCATGAGGAAGAAGATAAACACAAACATCACTAGAAAAAACATGAGTCCTAATATGTTTGAAAATATTAGTGTTACCATTTGGGAACTAGAATTGATCTAAATAATTATTAATTTTTAAAGGGAATCTAAAATGAAATTACAAATTATTGAAAAAAAAACAGTAAGTCAGTGTACTAGATGACAAAACTTTTACAATATGGTCAAAATGGCTTTCAGGAAAAATATGTAGGCTTAATGCACTATATAAAAAGAAATTTTTTAAATAGATTAGCTAAACTTCCAATCCAAAAGAAAATAAAACCAACAGCAAAATAAAAGTAGAAAGAATAAATTAATAAAAGTAAAAATAGAAATTAATCATCTAGAACAAAATACCAGAAACCTAATAAAACCAAAAAACGGTGCTTTTTAAACAATATAATAAATCTTTACCAAGTCTGATTAACTAAAAACAGTGAAAAGATATAAATAATATTCAAAGCCAACAAATGGTCTCAATCACAGGTACAGAGGAAATTTTACCAATTCAAAGGGAATACCATGAAGAAATTTATATTGAAGTAATGAAAACATCGATGACTAATTTTTTTCTTGGAAAAACATAAATTGCCGTATATACTCAAAAAAGAGTACACAATCCAAATAGAGCAATAAAATGAAAATAAATGAAAACTAGAGAAGAGGATTCATTTTGAAAGACATATGAATCTAGGAAATAAATTAAAATGACAATTTGATTTTACAAAGTGTTTTCCAATTACTGGTATTCAGCATTGGTGAGTATATGGATGAAATATTCATTCTTGTAGACTGCTCAAGGAAGCAGTATAAAGGAGGATGCGTTTTCAGCTCTCTGAAATGTTATGTGCTTAGTCTTTGGCCTGGAAATTTCACTGCAAGGAATGTATTCTACAGAAAGGCTTACATGTGCCCCAAAAGGCATTTACAAATGTTGTAGAATCATTTGTAATATTGAAAATATTGGAACAAGCTAAATGTCTCCCATTCTGGGACTGGCTGTATATTTTGCACATTAATTCTATGTGACAGCTTTAAAATAATGTCTATTTTTGTTATACTTCGCTGAACATTTCATTTAAAAATATTTTTAAAGGAAAAAAAGCAAATTATGGAGCAATGTGTATGATGTAATCCCATTTACATTTTAAAAGAATAAGAACATTGTATAGGACATCATATCTAGCAGAACATTCACCTAACTGTTAAGAATAGGTCCCAGCTCTTGCTTATGTTAATGTACTGGACTTTTCTGGTTGCTAACCTCTTCTTCTTGGTCATTCTCTTCTTGATCATTCCCAAAAGAACTCCAGTTTTGTGCCGCCAGAGAAGATAATTCCATTCCTATTTCCTGCAACAAGCCTTAATGGTCTTTTTATCCCCATCCTCTTCGCAGTAATGGTGTCAGCAAATCACGTTTAAGTCATTAAATGCAAGGTGGTTTTCAGGTCAGGGCTTGAGTTCAGGAATAAGCCTGTGACTCAGTTCAGTGCAACAACAAGCCAGAAGGAGCATGGTGAGGGCTTCTGTAAAATAAGTTGACTCACTCTCAACAGTGAGCAAGAGGAAGAGCCAAACTATCACTTCAGAACACCAGGAAGTACTGATGTGAAGCCAGAAGCAAATGCAACCATTTTGTCTGCATGGTGGAAATAGTCTAAAGAGAAAAAACACAGAGGAAGGTACACACCTAAGGGGATCCAGAGTGATAAAGGCAGAGCCATTAGAACAAGGTGAACCTGAAGCCTTGCACATTTCTTACATTCCAGTTAGAAGAGTCAATACATACCCTGGTTGTTTAAGTGAGTTTGAATCAGATTATGCTATCTGCAGCTGAAGATATACTACTTTATACCCGTGACGTCTCTACAGCAGTTAACACTTAACTATTTCCTTCTTTGTGAAATATCATCTTCCCCTAATTGGGGGATTGCACCCTCTTATCTCATTGGACCTGCCTTTCAGGTCTCCTTGCAACCTTCCTCTTCCTCTACCCAACCATGTAATGTTCGGTTTCCACAAACTTCTTCCTTTTGGGAGCTTCCTCAATTCTAACCCAATACTTTCTCCTTAAATATTCTCAACTACTTCCATGTTTTCTAAACCCTGACAACCACTACCCAATTTGTAACTCCACCTCAAATTCCCCTCTTGACCAGCAGATCCATGTACCTAACCACCTACTCAAAATGTCCTATTAGGCATCTTAGCATCTTCACTCAGTCCAAAATTCAGGTCATTATTTTGCATTTAAACACATGAGAAACTCTCTCCTCATGGTGTTCTGTATCTCAGTAAATGTCAGCCCACTCATCCAGTTCAGGAGAGAAACCCAGAAATCATCTTTGAAACCACCCTCTCTCTTTCTCCTCACTGTTCCCCACCCCATATGTCAATCACCTAATATCCCGTGTGTCTTTTGGATCCTCTCATTTTTCTCCAACCCCACAATCCCTACAGTCCAAACACCATTCATCTTCATTCATCTCCTACTAGTACCTGTTCTACCTGAGTGCTCAACCAATCCATTCTTCATCCTGCAGTATGAAATACACACTTTTAAAATGCAAAACTGACCAACGATGCTTGCATAAGCCCCTTTAATGGTCGTTCACTGCCTGTAAGAAAGAGTTGAAAAATCTTGACATGGGCTACAAAATTGTACTTGTTCTAGCCCCATCCAACCTCTTTGGTCTCATCTAATATTGCTCTTCCTCTCCCTCCATCTTTCAGGTCCTTGGAAGCACCATACTGTATCTCAGGATGGCCAGGCATCCTGTTCCTTCTCACAGAAACCTCTCCCCCTCTCCCATGTCACACAGTTCCACATCAGGGTTGAATAACTAGAGGGCATCATATTCACAGAGTAGGTAGGCTATGGTTGGTGTTCCCTAGGATTGAGCAACCCAATAGCCCAGTCCCCGCTATTGCCTAACTGCATCTTGTTGTTGTCTAGATTTCAGCTCAAACACCTCCTCTTCGAGGAAACTCCCCTGACCACCCACCCAGGTTCAGTCTGATTACTGCCTTGAATGTTTGAACTGTAACGTTCAGCACATTCATGACTATTTGTTTATGTTAGCCTGTAGCTGCCACTTAGCCAAACTAGTGATATTAATAAAGGACTGAACATAATGTCACACATAAGAACATGGTTGGATTTTTCCCCTCATAACATGTCAAATGCCTAAGTAATATTTAACAACACATATTTTCTTCCTATCCCTGCTGATGTTCTTGGCTTAGAAATAGTGTGAAAGAAAAAGTAAAATAACACGGATAATCCTCTCTATGCCAATAACTTGCCTTTTAAATTTGTCATTTCATAGTTATGAAGCCTAGAGAATAGATATGTACAAAGTTCTGTCCTCTCTATGTTCATTCCTCCGAAAAAGGCATGGACAAAAGAGCTCACCAATGGAGAATCAAAACGATTTGGATGGCACACAGATGCCCTTCTACCAAAGAGGTGCTTTAAAGAATTAGACTTTGGAAACTTTACCAGGTGTACGTCCATTATACTACATATGAATGGGGAAAGGTGTAAGCTTAGAGTTTCCCCAGCAGTTTTGAGGAGTGAGAGCTTGGAACCCCCCAAGCAGTAATGGCTGTAACTCTAAAGGTCTTTTCTTTAAGTAGAGAGCAAGCCAAGAAACCACTGCCCTCTCCCAGACTCATCACAGCAGCCATTGTGTTCTTCCTCCCCTTTTCTCAAGACAAGAAAATAACCCTCAATCAGATTGAGCATTCCCCAGCAAGAAGCAAGAGCAACTGCAGTGGGACAGTGAAAGAAGCACAGACAAGGGAAACCCAGATAGTTTTGTTTTGCTGCAGTATTTTGGGTAGCCAGCAGCACACTCAGCAGTGATCACTAGAAGAAGCAGTGAAGGGAGATAGCCAATGAGGAGCTGAACCCAGCAGAGAAATTCCAAAGGGAGCAGCACTCCTGAATATCTGGGTGCAGCCTGACCTGACAACCCAGACTCACTGGTAGCAGCAGAGGATTTTCTAGGCTGAAAGAGAAATACCATTCTGGAATGCCTGTGCTCCTTCCTTCCCTGTTCTGCTCCAACAGGCAGTTTGGAACAGTTTTGTTCAGCTGAACGTACAGTTTTCAGGACCTAAAGAGAAACACATTCTACTGTCTTCCTAAATATACTTCTAGCTGAATTGAGTGTTTTTGTTTTCTCCTATAGAATACCATTGGTTAGAATCATGCACCCTAGAGTCAGACAGTCCCAATGTTGAATCAAGACAGTACTTCCTAATAACTATGCTTCTTTGAACTTCACTTTCCTTGTAGGTGACGCATAACAACACCTGTGCTCTGCCATTGTGTTGAAGATTAAATGCGATATTGCAGTTGTAGACCCTAAAGGAGAGGTAGGTCTAAGTAAGAGTATGGCTATAAAGGAGGAGTTTGAGGCTGCAGGGATAAAAGCTGGTCCAGAGCAGGACCAAGGTAAACTCCGAGGAGGTGAGTGGGAGTTAACTGGCTTACAACCAACATTCCCCTAAGTTGGTTCCAAGGAACACCAGTCCTGCAGGATATTAGTAAGTATTACTAATTTTTTTTTTAAAAAAAAGCTTTCTGAATAATACCTTTGGGGTACATAGAACTAAAGAGTGTAAAAGCTTTCTTATTACAGGATTTCTGGGTGCCTTCAACACACTGATGCTCCTGGCAAACCCCTGGTGCATTTCATAAGACCGTTACCTCTTGCAACACACTCTAGGAAATGTTGATTTACACCAATGGGTATTTGGGTCCTGTCTGATAACTCCTTCTTAAACCAAAGGCTTAGAGGCAACTTCTTCATTAGGCACTAGAGGATGGTACCTGGTGTCTATGAGCTCTTCAAGGCTTACAGATCACTAAAAACTGGGGAGAAAATCTGCTGGTTCCAAAGGAAAAAAAAAATACAATAAGAAAACTGCAGGGGATGGCTCAGCCGGTTAGGCATCTGCCTTCAGCTCAAGTCATGATCCCAGAGTCCTGGGATCAAGCCCCACGTCGGGCTCCCCACTCAGTGCGGAGCCTGCTTCTCCCTCTGCCTGCCGCTCCCCCTGCTTGTGCTCATGCTCTCTGTTGAATGAATAAATAAAATCTTTAAGGAAAGATTTTTTTAAAATAAAATCTTAAAAAAAGAAAACTGCAAAAATTTGAAGCAGATAATTAAGTAAACATCTATAAAATGCAACATCATACCAACTAGTCAATTGCTGGTTAACACATCACACATAGTATGAACAGACTTCTGATGGGGTAGGGGTGCATCACCACATGCACGCCATGTTGTGATTCAGGGGCTCCGTTAGAACGATAGCCTAGAGTTTAAAAGGCAGTTAGCTACCTTAACAAGGGCCACACCTTTAATTTATGTATTACAGTGTCTAACGTAATACACACACACACACACACACACACACACACACACACTGGAGTTGGAGAAGTTCCAACCAATTAAGAACCAAATTATAGACCAAGCCCCGGCATGACAACAGCAGTTGGATTTGGTCACCTCACAGTGAGGTAGGTTGGAGGCTCCCCCTCCGCACCTTCCGCCAGCCCGCAGTGCCCAAGCACTCAGTAGGGTTTGGATTCTTAACCAGGTAGCATATCCTTTTTGGCACGAGGCACAGAACCCTGCACAAAGGCACAGCTCTTTCTCCGGAAAGCGCAATTTCCCCATGAAAAGCCATTCAGGGCCCCTATTTTACAGCCCATGGCTTTGCATCCACCCCTTCTAAAGGAGCATGGTGTGTTCCAGTGGCTCCTTCCAATTCATGGCAAAAGGCAACATTTTAAGGAGCCAGGGAAGAGGTTGGAGACGGGCTGGAAGACAAACTCGGTTTCTAAAGGTTGGCTAAAGAGACTGCATTTGTTTGAAAGAAGACACACAAGGAGAGGCACAAACTCTCAGAGTCTTGTTACTGGGAGGGACGGCATCTCCTCCCACCCTGCTCAGTAGGCCTGGGTTGAGATGAGGCGCTCCTGCCTGTGGGCAACCAGTGGGCTCCTAAGAGAAGTCACTCCACACACATGCACCTTTCACCGTGATTTGGAAAGATATCCGGACTCACAGGATAAGTCTAAACTACCCATCAATTCCTCTACTTTTTTGGCAAGAAAAAGAGAAAAGTTAGGACTTAAAAATCCCAAAACGTACTTTTCCATCAGATCAATCTGTTTTTCAAGGTCTGTTTAATATCATGTTAGGATATTTTCTCATTTCCAAAGTTTGATTTTAACAGTGTGGATCATTCTCATTATTTTCTGTATTTTAAAGTCCTCTGTGAGTGATTTAAACACCAAATGAAGGATAAAGTGCCCCCCACCCAGACACATACACACACACACACACACACACACACACACGCAGAGGAAACTGCCCTTCCTTTGTTAATGTACAAGAGACCAGTAAAGACAATCAGTCACAACTGTGTGAAGAAATTACAATAAACGCAAATATGAGAAGCACTGAGAATATAATTAAAATGTGCTGTATGAAAAGAATAATATTCCACTGCTCCACACGATTTTGAGCTAAATTTCCCTGTCTTAGTACAGCAACTCCCCTGATGACATTTTTTGCCCTTAAGGATTTCACCACTTCCTCCAAAGCTGTAACTTTTTTTCTCTCTCTCTTCCTCCCCCTTCCTATTATTGTCACTAGAGAGTGGGGAATGACAAGTTCAAGAAAATGCTTGCCTTGAGGCCAGACTGTGTTTCCTTTGCACTTGGATTTCCATTTATTCCACTAAATTTCCTTACAATTAATTTTTAAATGGGCTGAGAGAGTTCATTTCCCAAACAGCTGACAAAAACCATGTTCCATGAAAGCCAACGAAATGGCACTTAGTGACCATTTTTGCTACCATTATAAAACCCTTACAGTATAAATTCTGACTCTGCATTCTGCACTTTATTACCCTGATATAGTAATCGGAATATGTTGATACTCCCATGATACCCACCCAGAGCCAGGAACTGGTTTATCTTAATTGTGCTTCAGCCTAAAGCATATTAAATGCAACTTGATTATAAAATGCATTTGAATTGCCACAATAAATTTCTTGGCAAGATTTCCAAACATCAAGTAAAGAAATCTATAATCTCCTAGTCTGGCCCCTTTGCTGACTTGCCAGGTAACTTTGTATAAAGGCTGCTCCCTCTCCACATCCCCTTTTCTCAGCCAATAAACTAGTAATAATAGATTTGTCTAGCACTCAGGAATGGCTGCAAGACACTTCTTTATACTAGGATGGCATTTTGCGAACGGCAAGCTGGCTTTAGGCTAAATATGTCAGAATGATGCTTCAGCACAGGTTGTGGAAGCGGATTTTTTTAAATTTCTACTTCACGAACTCATTGGCGTCCTCTATCAATCTCACTCTGGAGCTCACGGTTTAACACTGTGTATTCACTGCCTCACGGCCAGGTCCACGCGCCTCCACACCTTGCCCCGCACAGCACTGTCTGTTCTTTCACAGTGCTAACACCATTCCAGACACAGAGCTTAACAAGCATGCACTGAGGGACAGATTGGTTGGCAGGAAGTGGTAAGCCCTGATCTCTAACTGGAGGGGTCTGCGTTAAGCACTGGGCGGAAGGCTTTCTCAGACACGTGCTGTGAGACAAGTCTGCCCCAATCCCTGCACGTAACAGACTGCAAATGTCTTCTTCGCCAAGGTGTTTGGGGACAGGACCAAGAAGCAAGAGAGCACTCGGGCCCCCACGTTGACCTCCCACACTCCCCCCAGAAGATTTCCAATATAGGATAGGCATCAAAAATATGTCAGAAACAGAGTGAGAAATTATTCAGCCTTGGCCTTTGTCTAAAGACCACCGGAAGAAAGAACGCTGAGTAGCAAAATGGGACAAAGAAGTTTCATTTTCTTCAGTGATGAGGAGCAATGCTCCCTACCACCTGGAAATAGAATTCCTTTCTTAAAACAAAGAACTCAAAGTAACACGTGTGTGTTATTACCTGCCCTGAACAGTTAGGTACGGGCATTATCCTCCCCTTAGCACTGGGGCAGAGCAGTTTTAAAAAACTTTCCTGCAACCTATTTCCCTACTAGGCAATAAGAGGATGGTATCCAGACAGTATAAATTGCAAAACTTCCAAATATATACAACCATGCTAGTCTGCAAGCTCATCAGCTGAATTATAGGAGAGTGAGCTTTTTTTTATTGACCACAAAAATAAAGTTATCCCCTCTTAAAAAGCATCCCATCCCGATGGCCTGAAACAATGGCCAATTTAACAGAAACAGGATTCACGACTTTTTTTTTTTAAAAAAGAGGCATCTCACTGTTGGTTGGTTCGAGCGCCCTCATGTGTCTCACCTGAGTAATGTCACTTTAGGTCTTCCAAAGGGCTACAGGTAATGACAGATTCAAGGACACACATACCCTCTCCGTCCTTGTTTCACCTTGTTTCAGGTGCCTTTTGTGAAACTGCAGATTTGCAGGTTGCCCCTAGGACTATGAACTTCTTCTCCCGGAGGAAAAGTGACATCCTAGCTTATACCTGAAAGAACGGTAAGCCAATGTTCGCTAATTTCAACTTGCCTGCTCTGGTTTAAACATGTTAGGTCATCCTATTTCGTCTTCCTCCCCCCACTCAGCCTGAGGGGCACGCTAAGACTGCATGCCCCCTCCTCCAAGGTGATGCTCATAGAACTGAAGAACCTACCGCTACCTCTACAATGAGCAAACCTCAGGAGACCTAGCTCCATCATCCTCTCTATGACCATGGGCAAGCCGTTCTTCTCTCTGGGTCCTGGGCTCTTCCTCTGGGAAGAGAGGAGAGCGGTTCTTTTCTCACAGATAAGAGGCATCTGCAGAAATGCCTGGCAGAGAGTAGATAGGCGCCCAGTAAATGTTAATTGAATGCAAACCTATAAACTCTATTCCAACCCACTTGACGTATTACACTTCCAGAAAACAGATATTCTTCCTCAAATACAACATTCATGCGTTAAGAACTAGCTTGGGAATTCATGAAGAACAGAAAAAGGTCAAACATTTCTCTGCATTTCCCGCAACACCTGACCTAGTGCCAGGCACTCAGTAACCCTCCATAAACCAGTGGGGGTGGAAGGAGTTTGATCCCTTCATATATTTTCTTTCTTTCTTTCTTTGGCAGAGTTTAAAGCGATGAAAGACAAATAAAGAAGCAAAGATTCACTCAAGAATTTGAGACTGTCCACACAGAAAACCTGGTATCTTTATATATGATGAAAATAACCCCCCCCCCCCACACACACACACACTTTTTCCTCCTTTTCCTTCTCCTTCTTTCTCTTGAGGTTCAGAAGGCATGACTCGACAGTCCAACCACACTTTCAGGCCCAGAATTCCCAAAGAAGAATAACAGCGACACACTCCAACCTTGGTCGCTATGGCAGACCAGCCTTGAGGGGCCTTGCACTTTGTTAACAAAAGAAACATTTATCAAGAAACCATGCTCCTGGGCTCCTCTCACCAAAAAGGCAAGGAGCCATTCACCGCTTAGCTTTAAGCTAGCCAAATCCAACAAAGCTCCAGAGATTTTTGGCTTAATCTTCTCACTGAACTCATGCCAGCCTTGCACGGGCACAGCCAGGGCATCATCACCCAGCCTTAGGTGTTGGCAGATTCTCCCACCCACTTCTTTGCACTTTCCCTGCTCAGGGGCAGTGGTAAAGCCTCCGCTCCCCTCCCCCCCACTGCACCTGGGGCACCTCCAACTCACAGGGCCAGGCTGGGGAAGTTTCCTCATCGACCGGAAGTACAGTCAAGTCCTCTGGCTAGGAAGTCTACTACTTTAACAGAAGCCAAAAAGTGCCTGCCCAACAGACGTGCTAGATAATCTTGTCAACCATAAAAGTCATAACCAATAAATGGGGCGGGAAAAGCTCTGATGTATATTGTCTCCATTATCATTAAACTAGGAGAAAGGTGTGTTTTTTTTTCCCCAAGAAGGTTCTTAGAATACTTGATAATTTCCATTGTATTTAAAATAGCTCTCATATTTTTCTTCTCTTCCTTTCCTACCGCTACCATCGTTGTCCAGGATCACAAACTGATATTACGAACTAGTCTTATAACCTCCATTCTTTTCTCTCTCTTTTTTTTAATCTCCACTCTTTTCTGCCTCCAAACCATTATAAGTCTGATCAAAAGATCTTCCCCAAACGCTAGCTTCAACACATCCTTTAATAATTCCTATTCAAGAATGCTTAATGACTCCCTGTTGCTTGCAGGATAAAATTCAAACTCAGAAATCTGCTACTCAGACTCCTCCATATCCTCTCAGACTGCCCAGGAGAGTTACAAAATGGTGTCCTGCTGGAAATCACCTCCAGAGTTCCCATGACTCTTCCACCATTGCAATATCAAAGGCCAAGCTAAGAGCACAATGATCGTGGACATTCAGGGAGCCTCGAGCTGCAGTCTAGGCACAAGTGCCCAGCATAAACCTTACAACTTTTCTTCTTTGGGAAGAAAAGTTACATTGGGCATTTCTCCTCAGACCTCAGTTCCCTTCTTTGATGTTCCCAAGTGCACTGATGTTCATGTTGGTTACATTCACACTAAAGTGGCTGGCTGCTGTTGGACTTCTTCAAACAACAGCTTATCTGTCCTTGTGAAACACTTCGCACACCCGGCAATGAACCTCCTGGCACATGATAGCCAATGAATGAAATAAGAAGGAACCATAATAAATCAACATCAGAGAAAACACAAAACACATCCTGACACTTGTAGGACACATTGTGTTCTGGTGGGAGCACCAGATAATGGCGGAAAGAATGTGGATGGGAGAAATCATCACTCTACACCCTACAAAACCAGTAGGCCAACATGGCGGAAGGCCAACCAGGGAAACAAACAGCACTGCCTTTAACAGTGAGTAATGGCTTAGGAGGTAGAGAATGCTGAGGAACAGAAAGCAAGATCCTCAGGAAGGGAATGCATGCATCTGTTCTCTTGTTCTCCTTCTAGAAGAGAACACTGAACTATTATATTGCATTGCCATCCATCTACCTCTCCTGCTTAAACCAAAAAAGACAATCTCTGGGCTTCCCAGATACTAACTTCTCAAAAAATGAAATAGTCATAGCTTTTTCCTAAATTCTTACCAAGGAGTAACAGCAGTTCACATCTTTCCCACAGTGACCCTTCCTTGAAGCCCCTTACATGAAGCCTTCCCCACATCTCTACCCAGTGTCAACCAGGCTTTTCTCTTACCATGCAAGGTCCTGACATCCCAACCCTCCAGGAAACATGACTGAGGTTGACCACATATCCAACTTGACTACAAGCTCAACAACAAGAATCCTTACTTTTCCTTCTCTGTTACCCTTCCCCGCTCAGCCCCCAGCACCCAGCCTAGAAGGTACTTGAGAAATGCCAATACCGTCAGTTAATCTAAATTGAAATGTACTTATTATTTAATGAAAATATGAAAATTCCCTTCCTTGCCTTTAGATAGTTCCTTTATCCTTTATTTCCTCCACCCTTTTTCTAGCAAACCTCATGCTTCCCAAACAATCCTTCTGTGCAAGCGGGGCGGGGCGGGGCTAGAATCCCTCAGCACGCGCACTCCCCTCACACATACAGAGCTGAGTCTTGGTTTGTGGTTAGTAGAGTTGGCATTCTTTCTTCAACCTTTGAAGATTTTAGGATCTAAACAAACCACTGGCTCTGTTTCTTTTTTTTTTTTTTTTTTTTAAAGATTTTATTTATTTATTCGACGGAGATAGAGACAGCCAGCGAGAGAGGGAACACAAGCAGAGGGAGTGGGAGAGGAAGAAGCAGGCTCATAGTGGAGGAGCCTGATGTGGGGCTCGATCCCATAACGCCGGGATCATGCCCTGAGCCGAAGGCAGACGCTTAACCGCTGTGCCACCCAGGTGCCCCTGGCTCTGTTTCTTTGCAAGATCATCTTGCTCCTGTCTCTATGACTCTCCAATGGCCCTTTGTTATTTATGTCCTAAAATTTTGTAAAGGTTTTCTTACTTAATCCCTTCACTTCACCCCAGCCTTTAATGCAATGCCCACTTTTCTTCTTTTTTTTTTTTTTTTTTTTTTTTTTCCCCAAAAAAGCCCCCTCCCGGACCCACACCCCCCTTCNTTCTTTTTTTTTTTTTTTTTTTTTTTTTTTACCCCAATAAGTCCTCTCCTGGACCATCAACCTCCTTCACAAGCTGGGGACTTGCTTCAGTGTTGCCAACTTATAAGGAAATATGAGCTTCTACACTAGGCATGATTTCTGATGCCACTGTAATTTCCCCCATTAAGTCTAGAGCTTATCAGTCTTCTCTCCTACACATTCTGGTCTTTTCCTACTCCTTCCTCCCTGTCCTGCCTGCCCCCATGCCCCCTCCCCGCCCCCAAGAAATGAACTGGTTTACCTAGCAGGTTTAGTCTTGCTTTGGCCAGCTTATTGTTTCAACAGGATTATGAAGTCCCCAGGCTTGAAAACACAGTTTGTTAATTTCCAGGTATTCCCGATGTCTCCCTGTTGGGTGTGGAGGCGTGCATGTGTGTACCTATGATAACTAACAGTCCTGGAGTTTGCAATCTTGCCGGTGACTAAAAAGATGGACTCAAGGTTAACTTGTGTTACTGGAGAATCACAGTTTTAGAGATGTAAGTAACGGTAGCCTCCAAGGTTGGCATTTCACAGATTTGAAAACAGAGACAGAACAAGGTCAAAGGACTTGACCACAGTCATAGAGGGAGTCAATAGAGGAATTGGGGCCACAGCTCAGAGCTGTCCTACCCCAGTCCATCAGGGCCTTCCACTCACATATGTCCCTCCTCAGGGGCTCGTATATGTGAGTGAGAACTTCGGATGCAAGCAGAGTGTGCCACAGACCCATATGTATGTACCAACGAGATGGGGACAGCACCGAGCATGTAGCTTACAACATAGACAATGTGCTGGTAAAATCGAACCAAAACTGCTATAAAGAGGTTAAATTAGAATCCAAAGAGACCACATTCCCCACCCTGCTGAAGCTGCCCCCCCTCCCCTGCCAGTAGCTCATTAAAAAACAAAAAAGGATGGATTTCCAAATGCATCTTGAGATTTTCATATGATTTTCCCTTAGTTCAATCAATACACAGTCATCCCTTAATTCCGTGAAAATAGCTTTTCACACATCTATGCGCACACTGTCACACACACACGTAAAACACTGGCAGCAGGTACTTTTAATTTGCTGGAAAATATTTCTAAGAAGTCAAACAGCTCCAGCCCAATGAGCGTGCCCTCCGATTGGCTAGCCAGGCCAGTTGAGGGACCTGATTGGTCCCTGATCCTAAGGACCGATAAGAACGGCTATAAAATCCCTGGGTGCAGCTCTTGGGCCCCCAGTTTGCAAAAGCAGAGGTGCAAGAAGCAGCCACTGCAGCCGCAGCCGCAGCACAAGCTTCAGCCGGAGCAGCATCAGCAGCAACAAAAAATCCTCATCAAATCCTCACCTAGGCTTTCAGTGTATCCAGATCCACATCTTCACTCAAGCCGGGAGAGGGAAAGAGGAAAGGGGGGGAGGAAAAAAAAAAAAACCCAACAACTTAGCGGAAACTTCTCAGAGAATGCTCCAAAACTCAGCAGTGCTTCTGGTGCTGGTGATCAGTGCTTCTGCAACCCATGAGGCGGAGCAGAATGATTCTGTGAGCCCCAGGAAATCCCGGGTGGCAGCCCAGAACTCAGGTAAGCGGCAAACCCAGGACCGGTTTCTCCCCCAAGAGCTGTCCTCATTTGCCTCTCGCTTTTGCAACTGTGTCTGTGACGGCTGATCTTGATAATAAATGTGCTTCATGCCTGATGGCAATAAACTGCCAGTGTAATCCAATAGCCTTAGGAAGTGGAGCTCCTTTGTTTAATAAATTGCATGCAACTAAGGAAGAAGCTGGGCGCTCTGCTGAGGGTATTTCATTGCATAAGCTTAGCCTGATTGCCTGAAGTCTGGCACGTCCCCTCTGGGGGGAGGGGGGGAAAGGGGGCGGGGGAGAGGCTTGAATGTTGGCATGCTTCAAAGCACTCTCTATACTTTCCAGAAGCTGAAGCCAATCTTAAGGTGAGACATGGTGTGTCCAATGTTGCCCCCCTTCCTTCAGCCTTAAGACCCCATAACTGGACCTCCCTACCCCTCCAGCGAGCACACAGAAAGCTCCCTCTGCAGACAGATTTACGGAACCCTAGCCCTCAAATCTGACAAATCCCAGGCAGATGCAGAGAAAACCCTACACATCCCACCCCTGACACTGCTCCTTCTCTTCCTCCCGGCTTCCTGGCGCTTCCTTCAGCTGCCCGTGCAGCCCGGGGCCAGAGGGTCCCTCAAAAAAGAGTATTTGTGAAACGTAGCAGCAGTTTCTTCAAGGGGAAGGTCTCACTCTGGTTCTGACTCCTGGAGCAGTTAATTGTGTATTATCTTGGCCTCTAGAGGACACGAGTCCTTAGGAAGCCGGTACTAACACCTCTGCCTTTTGACTTCGCTTGTCCAGCTTGCTCCTCTAACGTTGCTGCCCCTACTCCCCCAACTGTCAGCAAAGATGGGATCGCAGGTGTCCAAATGCTGCAGACAGCCCTCCCTTCCGAGGAGCACAGGTCCCTGCCTAGAGGAGGGCTTTGCTTCACTTCCTTTTGTACTTAGTTGCTATAGAAATGCAGTGATTCACAATTCGAGCTTGCCTAAAACAATAGCAACCCTAATGCATATTAAAACTGCTTAAAGCAAAGTTATAATTTGAACCCGTGGAAATATATAATTAGGGAAATGACTTGTAACATCCCAGAGGCTGCGGGTGGTGGGAGGGGGAGGGGAAGACTAACCGAACCATGCTTTTGATCTCAGAGGAGAATCCTATGGTATGAAGGCTGCAGATCATTTCTTGCCGAGCTGCTTGCCAGAACACCCCCCTTCTGTAGGAGAGAAATTACTTTTATGGGAGATCTTATCCAGAATGTAGAAAGCCTCATGCAAGTTCTTTGCGGTTTTTCTTCCAGTCTTGCACAAGGGGTGCCTTGGCCTTGTTATTCCACACCTGTGTTTCTCTTTTAAAAAAGAAATGGCTTTTAATATGAGAGAGATTATGCATACCTCTAAGCACTGTCCTATGGTGGGGGTTGGGATGAAACATGAATGGACCAGATCCCTTTCTGCCAATAGGAAGGTAAGTTAAAAGCCCTAAATCGGAAGGGTCTCCAGATGAACTCCTGGCAAATTCTTCTCTGCCATTTAGACCAAAATTCCATTCTTATTACTCTGGAGCGCATTTTCGGAAGCCAAATGGACTCCCTGGTCCTTCCACTTCCTAAACCTGACCACCAGCCATCGCCTCCTGCCCTCCTGTGCTTTCGGGCTCCAAGTGATGCCCTTTGAGGCTGCAGAGCTGCTTCAAGGACTGTGCATTCTGCAGGCTCTGGCCTTACTTCTCCAGCCCCCAAAATTGTACGTAATGGTGAGACCAGGAGGGAAACTCATGCCCTCCCTCTCCTTCCATGTGCTCTTGCTCGTATAAGCCCACGGATCTGCCTGCCCCACCTTTCCACTCCTACCAGCCCCACTGCAGACGTCTAAGAAAAGTTCTTCTGAGCCCTTGTCCTTGAATCCTGCCACCTTGACCTCTCTGAATCCCTGTCACCATTTGACCCCGATTGGGTGGATTTGTCTCTTTCAGCTGAAGTGGTTCGCTGCCTCAACAGTGCTCTGCAGGTTGGCTGTGGGGCTTTTGCATGCCTGGAAAACTCCACCTGTGACACAGATGGGATGTACGACATCTGTAAATCCTTCTTGTACAGCGCTGCTAAATTTGACACTCAGGTAATCAGACCTTGACCCATGCCTCCCACGGGCTGCTTGTCTTTAACACCGTGTTAGTCTATTGTTCTTAGGAGCCAGTCTTGTAGGGAAGCTGCTCTGCTTCTTAGCCTCCTCAGCCTAAATTCTCAGCTCCGGCGTGTGCACGCACACGCATGCGCACGCACACGCAATTTTGGCCAGAAAGTCGGTTCTGTACAAGACACTCCCCACCCACTCTCATGCACAAACGTACCACGATGACAGAGGCTGTCTTGTAAGGGAGGGGTGACGAGCAGAAAATCTTTGCCTCTTGGAGAGGAAATAAAAATGTTCTTCTAACAAAGAAGTTCTCCTCACTGTATGACTTAGCATACAAGCTTGTGAGTTACCAAAGTCTCAATCCCAAGAAGACAAAGCCTTTTCACGGCTATTTTTAAGCCGCAGGGTGGTGGATTATGGTTCAGCTCTGTTTCCCCCTGTCTCATTATTTCTGTGGAGCTCAATTCTGAAGGTAGGCAAAGAGAGGGGGGACATTTGTTTATCCCGGTGTGGCGGCGTGCAATTTTCTCACTGCGAGGACATGCAGATGGCCATGAGAGAGCGCCAGGGCAAGCCCCCTTAAGTTCCACATGTTGTATGCCCTGTCCCCTCTGCTCAGCTCGAGCTAAAGCTTCTCCTCCTACCTCTTGCCTGGCAGGGAAAAGCATTTGTCAAAGAGAGCTTAAAGTGCATCGCCAATGGGGTCACCTCCAAGGTCTTCCTTGCCATTCGGAGGTGCTCCACTTTCCAGAGAATGATTGCTGAGGTGCAAGAGGAGTGCTACAGCAAGCTGAACGTGTGCAGCGTTGCCAAGCGGAACCCCGAAGCCATCACTGAGGTCGTCCAGCTCCCCAATCACTTCTCCAACAGGTACAGAATGAGTCCGCTTTTTTGCAATGGGGCGGGGGGAGGGGGGGAGGCAGGGCGTTGGCAGAGCCAGACACAGAAGGGGGTTAATTGCCACAGTCGTGATCTTATTTTAGCTTGCAGCCTTCCCAGCTTTTGCAGGAAAAAATATGTTTGTGATTGGTTGTGACAGCTTAAGCAGCCTGGATTTTTTTTTTTTTTTCTCACTGTTATAGGAAAAGTCTTTCCATGCAGCTAATAGAAAGCTTCACCTGCAGCATCCCTGGCTGCATTTTCATTGTCAGTTTCTCACCATAAGCATGAAGGGATCTGGGAAGTTTATGGAAACAAGCTTGTGAGACCTCAAATTTGGCTGAAATTATGGCTATGCACGGTACAACTAGCCATTATTAAAAGCCTGGTCAAATGTCATAATGCAGACTTTTAAATCCGCATGTGTTCTGAGCCGGTCCCAAGCCCAAGCAGGTATTTCAGTAGGTGGCCCAGAGTAAGCCATGTCACTTCACTGGGACTCGGATTTCCTTCCTGAAAAGTGAAGCCGCTGGACTAGATGATTCCCATGTTCCCTCCCAGGCCTATGTTATTTCTTTCTCTAGTCCAAGATTTCCTGGAATGGTGTTCTGGTGACTGCTCAGTCACATTCTCATCTCAGTATTCTCACATGACCCGAAGCCACTGAACTAGTCATATCTGAGCACTGGCCTTTCTGTGCCACTGGCTCACTGTCTTCCCCAGCCAGGAGAGGGCTGCCATCCTCATTCCATGGCCTCCAAGGTTTCCCAGCAAGACCTGGGCTTCCCCAGCTGTAATGAAGTTAAGAGAGGTGTTCATGGGGCTGGCGTGGAGGTATGACAGGGACAGTGAGGGCGGGACAAGTTCAGCCTACTGTGATGCCCCGTAACAGAAAACTTGACTCCCAGTCCCAAAGCGCTAGATTTGACTCTACAGGCAAATCTGCACAGGCTGACAAAGATCAGTCCTGTTGCATGTTACCGGGACCACCGGAGAGCTAACACAGACTTCCCGGATTAATTTCCTAGCCAGGTGCTGCCACCCTTCTTCCAACAGTGGCAACAGCCTCTCCTCCTGGGGCTGACCAGTGATTGAGTCAGGCACATATGTGCAACTGGAAGACAGGAAAAGCAGTTCTTCCTTAGGGAAATGCTAAGGCCCCTGACAATACAACTTTGTAAAATTTCGGTTTCACACTTACCTACACATTAAGTGCTCTTCAGAACCTCACGTCAATTTATAAATTTGTTGGTTCAGTACTTGGAAATGACAAATGGGTCCTAACTGATTTCTCAGAACAAGAAAATCAAATCCAGCATTTATCTCAAATGGCCTATCTCTTTATATTGACCTTGGTCTTAAAATTCTTTTAAGAAGAATCTGGTTACATCTGAGGAGGAAAAAAAAAAAAAAAAAAACCCCAACCCTGGCTAATTGTTGGAGACTCCCTTCACCATCAGGAAAAAAAAAAAAAAAAAAAAAAAAAAAAGAATTCTTACTAGACAGGGGCTAGGGACAAAGTGTGTATTTGTGTGGCAACTGGGGGCAGGGGTATGCTGGCAACATCATTGTTATAAGTCTAGATCTTCAAAGATCCTGTGACAATTCGTGACTTATACCATAGCATATAACCAACTTGGAGGAAGTGTGAACCTCTCTATTTCAACTGAGGTCATATCTTACATTATGGAAGGAGAAATCTTATAGAAAGGATGATATTGATTCTAGACTGGTGATCCTAAACGTCTAAGAAGAGACTAGTAATAGGAGTTTTTTTTATCCAGGCCACTATTCCTTTCAAGGGGGTCTCCTTTTTACCACCTTTAGCAAATGGTCACAAGCAGTCTTGTTATCTACCTTTTCCATCACAGGGAAATCACACTTATTAGGAAAGTGGGGGAAAGTGGCCATGCCTTGAAGACCAGAATCTTCCATATAGCTCTTTCTTCAATTATTTCACTTCAGCTGGCTAATATTATTCCTGCTCAGAACTGTAGAGATTTCCGGTTCCCTGCTGAGCTTGATTTGCTCTATTTAGGCTCCTCCACTCTCCTGAAACATCCTGCTTTCCCAGCCTCTGCCCCAACACAGATACACACTAAGTTGTGCCAGTTGGCACAGAATTGTGAAGGGAAGTAGTTACAGGTTCATTCCACCTTCCTGTGACTTATCTAGCATGAGATTTGGGCCTGGGAGAATCCAAAAGCCTGTGACTGGACCAGGAGCCAGAACAGGGATGTTTTCCATGAGAGAAACGCTCTCAGGAGAGAAAGGAGAGCTGGATGTCCCCCACTTGGCTGAATTTACTAACTGCTTTCTCCACCATGAGGGAGAGCAGGCAAAACTGATCAGGCAAGCTGAGCAGTGTGAGGCTGGGGCAGAAATCAGAGCAATCCAGATCCAGAGTGGGAAAACTGACAAAGCTTCCAGCTCTCTAGGGCATGGATAGGGAACAGGAAACAGAAGAATAATATTGATCAAGGGAAACAAAGGACTATTTATAAACCCTCACACAGAACGTTCCTAGGCAGTATGCGTGTATTTGGGTAAGCATGGCCGAAACAGTAGCTATGGAGAATATCTGATCTTATTCTTTACCAAGAAAAAAACATCTGTGATGGGATTTTCAAAGTGGGAAAAAGAAACATGCTTTAAAAGGTCCTTCCAGGCTGGGCGATCAGAACACTTAGCCCACCAAGTCCCTACAGCACATCCCACCATCCCCTATAAAGGTGAAGAAAGGAATCTCCTTAACTAGTTCTAAGTCTTCCTGCGGAAGATGGTCCTGAAGCCGACCTGCACCGTCTTTGTTAAATTAAGATGGAATATATACATCAAATCCCTAGAAACACAGAATGTCATAGCTGGAGATGATCACAGAGGTTATCTAGACTAAATGCCTCATTTTGCTGATTTAAAGAACAGAAGCCCGGGGGGCACCTGGGTGGCGCAGTCGTTAAGCGTCTGCCTTCGGCTCAGGGCATGATCCTGGCGTTATGGGATGGAGCCCCACATCAGGCTCCTCCGCTATGAGCCTGCTTCTTCCTCTCCCACTCCCTCTGCTTGTGTTCCCTCTCTCGCTGGCTGTCTCTGTCAAATAAATAAATAAAATCTTTAAAAAAAAATAAAAATAAAAAAATAAAGAACAGAAGCCCGGAGAGGAAAGGGACCCGCTAAAGGTCACCCAGCTAGTGAATGACAAAGCTAGGCCTAGAACGCATGTGGCCTTGAGCCAAGCCATTTGATTCCTACTTCAAAAATGGCAACCAGTAGAACCTATAGGAAATATCCACAATCCAAGCAGAATAAAAGTTCAAAAAATAGAGAGAAAGTACCAAGGAGAATTGAATAAATGTGGCCTGTGGTAATCAACGATTACATTTGTGGACATTCTCTTTTCAAAGAGAAGGCAATCTTACCAACAGCTGTAATAACAAACAGTTGGTACAAGGTGGTGCTTGATAAATACGTAACAATGGCCAACTCAACTTTTGCTGGAGATGCAATCTCTTAAATAATCTCACTTGGGGACTTCTAGATAGGAAAGCTCTCTCTCATTAATCCATACAATCCTGGAGGTCAGTGCCCTTCCTGTGTATTCCAGCCCTTAATGGAGAGGCACAGGATTAAACTGTCGTTCACTCTGGCAAATGATGCTGACATCAAGGCAGCCGAGTAGGCTGACAGGTTTCCCAGACTTGGAGGAGCTGCTAATGGAACCATGGACATCTTCTATTCCAATGTGCACTCTTAGCCTGCCCTTGTT
The DNA here is from genome assembly GCF_002007445.2 of Ailuropoda melanoleuca. NCBI lineage: Eukaryota > Metazoa > Chordata > Mammalia > Carnivora > Ursidae > Ailuropoda > Ailuropoda melanoleuca. The sequence continues at coordinate 74,354,642 of NC_048222.1, forward strand.
GGGTTCACAAAGCTCCACGAAAGAAGCTAAGGGTAGATTTGGGGAGAATCACTAAGGGTGGTCAGGTTGGCAAGGCCGTCATCGAAAAACACCAAGAACAGGTGTCCTATCTGGGCAAGCAGAGAAAGCAACAGGAAAGATAGAAGCCCTCGGAGAGGGAGAGTAGGCGCTTTGACAAAGTGGGGCCCAAGGGACACATGTGGCCTTAAAGAGGCAAGGCTTAGTTTCCTTACTGGTGTTAGACTTTATCATCCAGGCAAGAGCTTTCAATGTTGGGCTAAGGAAAGACCATCTTCTGCAGTTCATCTGGGGGGAGGGGAGAGGCAATATGTTGTGGACAGTTCTTTCTAGAAGTGGAAGGGTTAACTTCTAAGTTATAAAGTCCTGGTTGGGGGTCAGGAGGGTGAAAGATCAGAAACCTTATTCTGTAAGATCTAATCACCCTGTAAAACGGATGCAGAGATCAAGGGGACCCATGTCCTCGCCGAGCCCAAGAGTAAAGGGATGCCTGGGGAGCTATGTGGGTGTGTAGCTATCTGAAGCTGTTGGTACAAAGTAGTTTATTCTCAGTTTTTCCAAAACCATTTTTCTCCCCTTTCCCCATCCGAGATCTGCTTTGACTCATGTGCTTTATAATTCCAAAGGGTTGGAAAATGTGTTTCTGTGCCAGAGAATCCCAATTTTAACAACAGCTGGCTATAATCCTCCCTCGTGGGAGAGGTAGAGCCAGGACTGTGTCCGAGACCCAGACGACGGCACTCTGCTTGCAGCCCCCAGCTCCATTCTGCTCACTCACAGGAGGGTGACCGCTCTGCTTCATTACCCATGTTCCACTCTGTTTACCGTACATCCTTGAAAGGACCTCTCTGGGGGGTTAAGTTATTCTGGAAGGATGTTTGATCCTGTGCTCTGTGAGGTGAGTTAAAAATAAACAGGCTTCTTTTCATGGAAGATCTTGTGGCCCCAGCGACCCGCAGGCTTCTCTGGGGAAAGAGTCTCTCCACATAAATACTCTAGGTCACTGTCATTGGGAGAGTCTCTTATTAGTGAACACAGAGCTGATGGGTTTTGACAAGTGCCACCTCAAAACGGAGCAAACACATCCCAACTCCAGTTGGAAAATTACGTGAACTGTGTCCCCGATGAACGGGACCAGTAATTCATATGCTGTCAGTACCAGACAGTCTGTGTCTGAGCCATTAACACCTAGCCACAGCGTGCGGTATGCCTAAAGAACTTGCACCCCAGATGAAGGTGGTTTATACCAAACGTAAGTTTTTTTGGTAAGACTTAACCACACCTACCTCTAATCTCTCTTCCCGGAATCCTGACTTAATTGGAGAGAATTATTATTTCTCAAACTCCCCATTTCCTCCGTGGCCACAAATAAATCACCAAATGGACAGTGAGCAGGCAACAGAGCCCTAGGAAGCTGGCGCCTGAGGGTTACAAAGAATAAGGACACAAGTCCTGCCTTCAGTAAGTTAACAGTCGAGCAGGGAATGCTGACCTGTGTGATGTTAGCCAAGTGCCCACAAAATGCTCAAAAAGGAGAGGCCAGCAAAAGCTAGAGCAGTGGGGGAAGACTTTCGGATTGCTAAAGCAGAAGCCATCAGGGACCCCTAGTCCTTCCATTTCAGAGTCCTCATTGCCTGCCATCTGGCCTTCTGACTACAGTGTCCCTTGGAAGGAAGACTCGAGAATGGGATCGGTCAGCGGCTGTTAGAAAAGCTAGCTGAGTGTACAGTAGGGAAGTTAAATCGAGTAGAAAGATGCACAAGACACTGAAGGCAGCAGCCTCCTTTAAAAATAGCAGTTCAGGGGCGCCTGGGTGGCTCAGTCATTAAGCGTCTGCCTTCGGCTCAGGGCCCGATCCCAGGATCCTGGGATCGAGCCCCACATCAGGCTCCCTGCTCCGCTGGGAGCCTGCTTCTTCCTCTCCCACTCCCCCTGCTTGTGTTCCCTCTCTTGCTGGCTCTCTTTGTCTCTGTCAAATAAGTAAATAAAATCTTAAAAAAAAATAAAAAAAAAAATAGCAGTTCAGTCCGAAACCCTCGTGTGCCCATACACCTGCACACACACCACCGAGCAAAACGCAGCACACAGACGCATCAAAATAACCTACAAATGCATGTGAGTGATGGTTCATCTAACAGTCTCACCAGGGCTGGGCTCATGTCTTTATATAGTTGACTAAGTCCCGTTTCTACCACTAACCCTTCGTATGACCTTAGACAAGTCACTGCAGCTCTCCCACCTTCGTTTCTTCTCTATAAAATGAGGTGAGAGATATAGCCACTCAATGATCTCTGTGATCCCCTCCAGCTATACCATTGTGTGTTTCTAAAACTGTTAGACATTGCTGGCCACCGATTCTTCACAGAGTGTGACCTAAGCCTCCTGAGCATTAAACACGAAGACAAGAGCTGTCTCACGTTGGGTGGCAAACTAGGAAGCACACGCACTCAAACTAAGAAGACATTGCATTGGATTTGCATGGTTGGGCCATTTGGGAAGGATGTCGGCTGCAGCCCGGATGAAAGGCCAGGTCTTACCTTGCCCTCTGACTGACCGTTGCATGTGCCCTCTTTCCCCAATGCAGATACTATAACAGGCTTGTTCGAAGCCTCCTGGAATGTGACGAAGACACAGTCAGCACCATCAGAGACAGCCTGATGGAGAAAATTGGGCCCAACATGGCCAGCCTCTTTCACATCCTGCAGACGGACCACTGTGCCCAAACACACCCGCGAGCTGACTTCAACAGGAGGCGCACCAGCGAGCCACAGAAGCTGAAAGTCCTCCTCCGGAACCTCCGAGGTGAGGTGGCCTCTCCCTCTCACATCAAACGCACCTCCCATGAGAGCGCATAAGCTGGGAGAGGTATTCACAGCCTCGCCAGACGAGCATCATTCTAAAGGTGTTCATACACCGACTTTGAGTGTACTGTGCCTGGTTTGATTTTTTTTTTTTAAGTAGTTCCTATTTTCTATTCCCCTTCCAGAAAATTGCATGAAACGAGGCTTCTGTAATCAATATCCCAACATTCTGCGATGGCAGCATTCCCACAGACAGAATATGTGTGATCTTTCTGCCTCTCGGCAGGAGAAAGTACCCTCTTTTATCACGTTCCTTCCCCAGGTCCCCTCGAATTCCTCTCAAACACAAAGCATTCGCGTAAGGCCCAATCATTGTCATTGGAAGCTGTGGAGCCCTTTTAGGATGGTTGCCCCAGTAGAGTTAGCTGATGAGAAGCGACTTAATTTAAATGCATGTCTTAAATGCCCATAAAGGTGTTAAATGGAATTCGTGTGATGAATCTGTGCTGGCCATGGACGAATATGAATGTCGTGTTTGAATTCTTGATCTCTCATGAGCTAGTGTCTTACGGTCTTGACCCTCCAGTGTGTAATTTCCTTTCCAACACATTTACCAAATTGCTCAAGCCTGGCTCTTCAACCGGAGTTTGAGCCTGCATCTTCTTGCATCTAATGAAAAACAAAAAGCTAACATCTTTATGTACTGTAACTGCTCAGAGCTTTAAAAGTATCTTTAACAATTGTCTTAAAACCAGAGAATCTTAAGGTCTAACTGTGGAATATAAATAGCTGAAAACTAATGTACTGTACATAAATTCCAGAGGACTCTGCTTAAACAAAGCAGTATATAATAACTTTATTGCATATAGATTTAGTTTTGTAACTTAGCTTTATTTTTCTTTTCCTGGGAATGGAATAACTATCTCACTTCCAGATATCCACATAAATGCTCCTTGTGGCCTTTTTTATAACTAAGGGGGTAGAAGTAGTTTTACTCAACATCAAAACTTAAGATGGGCCTGTATGAGATAGGAAAAACCAACAGGTTTGTCTGAAGGACCCCAGGTAAAATGTTAATCTCCCAGCCCACCTCAACCCAGAGGCTACTCTTGACTTCGATCTCTCCTGAAACGGCTCTGTCACATCCAACTGGGAATTACAGGAACCCAAAAGAGCATCCCTTTGGGCTTGGACCACTCACAGTGTGATAAGGCCTACTCTCATCTTGGGAAGTGGCAGTTCCTGACTCGCCACCTTTCATCGGTGAACCGATGATGGCATGGGAGACTTTCCCTTCAATCAGTCAGGACAAGTCAGTCAGCCTTTGGGTCTTCAGTTCCGGGGACTTGGGGCTGAGGGGGTATAAAGAACCCTGGGCTGTCCAGCCTTAATAGACTCCTCTTACATTTTTGTCCTGTAGCACGCTGCCTGCCAAAGTAGTCCCGGCAGCTGGGCCATCTCTGTAGGATCGCAAAAAAAAAAAAAAAACACAAAAACAAAAAAAAACAAAAAACAAAAAAAACAAAAAAACAAAAAAGAAAAAGAAAAAAAAGAAAAAAACAAAAAAAAAAAAAAGAAAAAAAAAGAAAGAGGGAAACAGAGCTGGTGGTTTGATTATTTCTGCCGTGATGTTTACAAGATGGCAACCACCAAAGCCAAATGATTAACCTAACTATGAACAACAGTAGTTTCTCAGGGTCACTGTCCTTGAACCCAACAGTCCCTTAAGAGCGTCACTGCCCACCAAAGGTCATGTCGAGGGAGGAGGAGGGAGGAGGGGTAGGACTGTAGGGGCCACTCCAAACTCGCTTAGGTAGAAACTATTGGTGCTTGACTCTCACTAGGTTAAACTCAAGATTTGACCAAACCGAGTGATAGGGATCCTGGTGGGAGGAGGGAGGGCACATCTCCAGAAAAGATGAAAAGCAATACAACTTTACCATAAAGCCTTTAAAAGCAGTAACGTGCTGCTCAAGGACCAAGAGCAATCGCAGCAGACCCAGGAGCAGCAGCACACGCGCTGCTGCCTTTGTCCCCACACAGCCTCTAAGCGTGCTGACATCAGATTGTTAAGAGCATTTTTATACTCAGAACTGTCCCATCCCCAGGTCCCCAGACATATGGACACTGCCTTAGCCTCTTGGAAATCAGGTAGACCATACGCTAAGTTGACTTTCCACCCCCAATTCCCTCCCCGGCCCCCCACCCCCAGGCAAGGCTGACTTCTCCGAACCAGAAAAGCTATTCAAGTTTGTGTGTCGTGTCCATTTCGCAAACCCACGAAGCCAGGACCCCAATGCGACAAGTAGTTCACAAGTATTCCTAGCAAAATTCTCTCTTTCTTCAGTCCAGTAGATTCTCTTTTTTTGCTGTGACCTTTTCAAACCGTGGTACCCCCCTTTTCTCCCCACAATGATACTTCGATATGTATCTATAATACATATATCTACACATACGGAAAGAAGCAGTTCTCACGATGTTGCTAGTTTTTTGCTTCTCTTTTCCCCATCCCATCCCACTCCCTCCAACTCCCCTTTAAACTTCCAAAGCTTTGTCTCGTGTTTGCTGCACAGAGTGATTCGGGGGCTGATCTCGACCAGTTTGCATGATTCTTCTATTGTGATTTGGTTGCACTTTAGACATTTTTGTGCCATTATATTTGCATTATGTATTTATAATTTAAATGATATTTAGGTTTTTGGCTGAGTACTGGAATAAACAGTGAGCATATCTGGTATATGTCATTATTTATTGTTAAATTACATTTTTAAGCTCCATGTGCATATAAAGGTTATGAAACATATCATGGTAATGACAGATGCAAGTTATTTTATTTGCTTATTTTTATAATTAAAGATGCCATAGCATAATATGAAGCCTTTGGTGAATTCCTTCTAAAAAATAATAATAATAATAAAAATAAAGTGTTACATTTTATTGGTTTTTTTTTCTCCCCAATGTCTTTCATTGTTATTCTTTGAAAACTTCTTGAATGAGACTTTCTGAACATGAACTTAACAGCCAATTAGTTTCTTTACAGTCACAGATTAAGTGCCAATATGCAAACGAATGTAGTTTAAACCAACACTTTCCAAATTTCCTTTCAAGACCATTCGGGGCTCCCATTACCCTCATAGTAAAATCGCAACCCAAACTCCTCACAAACTTAGAAGAAGCTGTATGGTCGGGACACCACTTAGCTCTCCGGCCTCAGGACTCACCTTTCCTTGCAAGCAGTGAGCTCCGCGCTCCAGCCGCGCAGGAGTTCTGCTATGGCCTGTGCTTTCTCTCCCTTCCAGGCCTTTCCTTAACGCTGTTCTCACTTTCTAGCAGACCTTCCCCTCCACCCTGTGGGCCGACCGGAAGCTCCTATGTTCAGTCACCGGTGTGGCCCCAGCATTGCAAGAGCACCCAGACGCAGGATATCCTCAATACTTTATATGAATGATTAGAAGGAGTTCAGGAGAGGGGGGGAAAGACCATTAAATCAGTGTGACAAGGGAGGCAGATGGCTCTGTGGTGATGAGGCTCCGGCTCCGGGGTGGGACTCGTGGGAGCTGAGATCTGGCTCTGCCGCTTACTAACTGCATGACGCCGGACGACTTAATCTCGCGATGCAGCAGTTTCTTCCTCTGCACCACGAGGGTAGTGGTAACTACCCATAGGGCTATTTATTAAAAGAAGAGAAAATAAGCGAAGTGCTTACATGTCCAATCCACTGGACTGCTCACTAAGTGGCAGCTATTATCACCCAGGAGAGGGGATGAGAGCAAAAGGAGGGAACTGCCCATCTGGAAAAAACGGGGAGAGGATTCCCAGCAGAATGACATTTATCTGAGTCTCGAAGGATGGTTACAGGTTCAGCCACAGAAAAAGGGAGGGCTAATGGGGTGTCGTCTTTTCAAGGAGAATTCTTATGTAGTTTGGGGTTCTTTTTTAATTAGTGGATTTTCTCTACATTGCAAATTCAAATGGGGACATTTTTCTCACTATCATCCATTTCTGCCTCCAGACTGCATTTTCACAAGTTCAGAGGGGCCCGGACAGCTAACGAATACTTAAAAGCTGTTGCTCTGAGGCCAAAACTGTATTGCATTTGCTTGTCTCTGACCAGGCCCAGGATAAAAAATGCATTGATTTCATTCTGAGCCTTCATCCTCAGCCTTCTGTCAACGTCCGTGTATGCAGAGAGTCTGCTTACTACACTTCAGTGTTTAAGAACTAAGACCTGAGATTTTCTTAATCCGAGTGCAAACCCTAGTTCCCCGACTATCTCTGTGCCCTTGTGCCAAGTGTCTGACACTTTCACGCCTGGGTTTCTTCAGCTATGAAAACGTCCCCATGAAACCGAGATAAGTAATGGACCCTATCTCTTAGAGTCATGAGCATTAAATGAGTCATATATAAAGTACTTAAAGTGTCTAGCACATAGCAAGCTCCCCTACAAACAGTATTTATTGCTCACTCAACATATGGAACTGTCACTATTTACGTGCTTACTCTCACCGTCGTCTAGATTCTACTCCCACCCCTGACATAAGTCTTGAGGTACCACTTGGGTTTCTTATTCTTTTTCTTTTGTAGGTCACTAAACATTACTGTTTAATCAAGATCTTATGAATTTGAATGATAAAATATTACGACTTACCCAAAATGGCAGGTTATAATACACGAACATCTGTATCCCATCACCAAGCTTAAGAAATAAAATAGCATAGATAAGATATTCTCTTATGTGCCCCCCCCAAGCCCATTCACACATTAAGAGCCCATGGGGCGCCTGGCTGGCTCGGTCGGCAGAACATAAGACTCTTGTTCTCGGGATTGTGAGTTCGAGGCCCACAGTGGGTGTGGAGATTACTTTAAAAAATAAAATCTTTAAAAAGAATTAAAAAAAAAAAAAGAGTCCATGACTAAAATGCTTTGAAAAACCATGGCTTAAAGTGATAGAATTTCTCAAATCATTGAAATATACTTAAAATTTTCTTGAATTCCTATCAGCCTTTCAAAAGTGGAGTTGAAAAGATCATAGAACTGTCTGCGAGTAAGAGAAAGAACAGAGCAGGTTGTCCCTCCCAGGGGACCTACATGAGCACCACAAGAGCTATCAGCAGAGCCCATGAATCAGCGCTTCTCAGATTTTCTGGGACTCTCATTAAAATGATTTAGTCCTGGGGAGAGAGGTTAAGATGGCGGAGGAGTAGGGGACCCCTTTTTCAGCCGGTCCCCTGAGTTGAGCTGGATAGGTACCAGACCCAGGAATATCCACGGAATCAGCCTGAGACGCAGGAAGATACATCTGGATCTCTACAAATGAACATCTCCAGCGCTGAGTATCGAGGTACGAAGCGGGGAGCCGTGAAACCGCGCACAGATATCGGAAGCTAAACAGAAGGGGGAGGGAGCCGCCGTGTCAGGGCGCCGGGAAGCGGTAGCCACCTGCAAGGGGGAGCGGACAGACCGCGGACCCGCACGCTTGAGACAGCAGGCTGAGAAGGGAGCTCCGGGAGCGCACGCGGGACGGCTGGCGGTTGGCGGGCCACCTGCACGGGGGAGCAGGCGGACTCGCGGACGGCACCCGCGAGACAACAGACTTAGAACGCGAGCTCCAGGAGCGCGCGCGCAGGGCGGCTGGCGGGCCACCTGCACCGGGGAGCGGGCGGACCGCGGACCCGCACTCTGGAAACGGCAGACTGAGTCCGTGAGCCGGGAGCGTGCACCACCAAGCATCTCACGGAGCTCCGGAGCTCCGGTGTGCTCACTGGATCGAGGCTGAGACCGGGAGCTCCGGGAGCGTCCGCGGGGCGGCTGGCGGCTGGAGGGCCACCTGCACGGGGGAGCAGGCGGACTCGCGGTCAGCACCCGTGAGACACCAGACTGAGACGGGGAGCTCCGGGAGCCCGCGCGGGGCGGCTGGCGGCTGGCGGGGTTGGAAACACAAAGGACAGAGACGTGCCGGCCCTGGAAGTGAGGGCTGGGACGCCGGGTGTGGGGCGCACAGCCCGGGATGCTGCAGGGTTGAGCAGCACCAACAGAAACAGAGTTAAAGTGGCCAGAACATCAGTGGAGAACGATCCGCGATCCCTCTGTTCTGAGACAGAGGCTGAATTTCAGCCGCTGCTGCTCTCTCAGAAGAGGCATAGCAAACCGCCAGGGAAAGCCGCCAGAGAACAAAAGCCCGGAAATACCGGCTCACAGGGTGCCCATCCCCATCCCCCCTCGCAAGGGACACAGAGACTCTACCCAAACAGGGTTTTCTGAGTACCGGCAGGCAGGCCCCTCCCCCAGAAGGCAGGCTGAAAAATCAAGAAGCCCACAACCCGGAGCGCCTGAGTGGCGCAGTCACCAAGCACCTGTCTTCGGATTAGGGTGTGTTTACAACGTTCCGGAAAGGAGTCCCTCATCGGGCTTCTCCACCGGGAACCTGCTTCTTCCTCTCCCACTCCTCTGCTTGGGTTCCCTTTCTTGCTGACTGTCTCTCTCTCTCTCAAATAAATAAATAAACTCTTTAAGGAAGAAGCCCACATCCCTAAGATCTCTATAAAACAAGGGCGCACGGCCTGGGTCCCAGTCAACACTTGGGCTCTGGACAACCCTGCAATCTCTCTTCATCAGAATGACGAGAAGGAGAAGTCCCCCCCAGCAAAGAAAAGATAATGAGTCTGTGGCCTCTGCCACAGAATTGGCCTCGGCCACAGAATTAATACATATGGATGTATCCCAATTATCAGAAATGGAATTCAGAGCAACAATGGTCAAGATGATGAGTAAACTTGAAAAAAGCATCAGAGAAAGCGTTGCTGAGAATATAGAATCCCTAAGGGCAGAAATGAGAGCGAATCTGACAGAAATTAAAAATTCTATGGGCCAAATACAGTCAAAACTAGAGGCTCTGACGGCCAGGGTCACCGAGGCAGAGGAACGCGTTAGCGAATTGGAGGATGGGTTAGTAGAAGAAAAAACGAAAATAGAAGCTGGTCTTAAAAAAATCCACGCCCACGAATGTAGATTACGGGAGATTACTGACTCTATGAAACGATCCAATGTCAGAATCATCGGCATCCCTGAAGGGGTGGAGAAAAACAGAGGTCTAGAAGAGATATTTGAACAAATTGTAGCTGAAAACTTCCCTAATCTAGCAAGGGAAACAAGCATTCGTGTCCAAGAGGCAGAGAGGACCCCATCCAAGCTCAACCAGGACAAACCTACGCCACGGCATGTCATAGTGCAATTCGCAAATATTAGATCCAAGGATACAGTATTGAAAGCGGCCAGGGCAAAGAAATTTCTCACGTACCAAGGCAAAGGTATCAGGATTACGTCAGACCTGTCTACAGAGACCTGGAATGAGAGAAAGGCTTGGGGGGGCATTTTTAAAGCTCTTTCAGAGAAAAACATGCAGCCAAGGATCCTTTATCCAGCAAAGCTGTCATTCAGAATTGATGGAGAAATAAAGACGTTCCAAAATCGCCAATCATTAACCAATTTCGTAACCACGAAACCAGCCCTACAGGAGATATTAAGGGGGGCTCTATAAAGGTAAAAAGGCCCCAAGAGTGATACAGAGCAGCAAGTCACAACCGATACAAAGACTTTAAAGAGAAATGGCATCATTAAAATCATATCTGTCAATAATCTCTATCAATCTAAATGGCTTAAACTCTCCCATAAAACGCCACAGGGTTGCAGATTGGATAAAAAGACATGACCCATCCATTTGCTGTCTACAAGAGACTCATTTTGAACCCAAAGATGCATTCAGACTTAGAGTAAGGGGATGGAGTACCATCTTCCACGCAAATGGACCTCAAAAGAAAGCTGGAGTAGCAATTCTCATATCAGATAGACTGGATTTTAAACTAGAGGCCATAGAGAGAGATACAGAAGGGCACTATATTATTCTTAAAGGAAGTATTCAACAAGTGGATATGACAATTATTAATATATATGCCCCCAACAGGGGAGCAGCAAGATACACAAGCCAACTCTTAACCAAAATAAAGAGACATATAGATAAGAACACAGTAATAGTAGGGGACCTCAACACCCCACTATCAGAAATAGACAGAACACCCTGGCAAAAACTAAGCAAAGAATCAAAGGCTTTGAATGCCATACTCGACGAGTTGGACCTCATAGATATATATAGAACACTACACCCCAGAACCAAAGAATACTCATTCTATTCAAATGCCCATGGAACATTCTCAAGAATAGATCATGCTCTGGGACACAAAACAGGTCTCAGCCAATACCAAAAGATTGAAATTATCCCCTGCATATTCTCAGACCACAACGCTCTGAAATTGGAACTCAACCACAAGGAAAAACCTGGAAGAAACTCAAACACTTGGAGGCTAAGAACCATCCTGCTCAAGAATGACTCGATAAACCAGGAAATCAAAAAACAAATTAAACAATTTATGGAGACCAACGAGAATGAATACACAACGGTCCAAAACCTATGGGATACTGCAAAGGCAGTCCTAAGGGGGAAATACATAGCCATCCAAGCCTCACTCAAAAGAATAGAAAAATCTAAAATGCAGTTTCTATATTCTCACCTCAAGAAACTGGAACAGCAACAGAGGGACAGGCCTAACCCACTGACAAGGAAGGAGTTGACCAAGATTAGAGCAGAAATCAATGAATTAGAGACCAGAACCACAGTAGAGCAGATCAACAGGACTAGAAGCTGGTTCTTTGAGAGAATCCATAAAATTGATAGACCACTGGCAAAACTTGTCCAAAAACAAAGAGAAAGGACTGAGATTATTAAAATTATGACTGAAAAGGGAGAGGTCACGACCAGCACCATTGAAATTGCAAGGATTATTAGAAACTTTTATCAACAGCTATATGCCAAAAAACTAAACAATCTGGAAGAGATGGAGGCCTTCCTGGAAACCTATAAACTACCAAGACTGAAACAGGAAGAAATAGATTTCTTAAATAGGCCAATTAACTATGAAGAAATTGAGTCAGTGATAAACAACCTTCCAAATAATAAAACTCCAGGCCCAGACGGTTTTCCTGGGGAATTCTACCAAACATTCAAAGAAGAAATAATACCTATTCTCCTAAAGCTATTTCAAAAAATAGAAACAGAAGGAAAGCTACCAAACTCATTCTATGAGGCTAATATTACCTTGATCCCCAAACCAGGCAAAGACCCCCTCAAAAAGGAGAATTACAGACCGATTTCTCTAATGAATATGGATGCCAAAATCCTCAACAAGATCCTTGCTAATAGAATCCAACAGTACATTAAAAGGATTATCCATCATGACCAAGTGGGATTCATACCTGGGATGCAAGCATGGTTCAACACTCGCAAATCAATCAATGTGATACATCATATCAACAAGAAAAGACTCAAGAACCATATGATCCTCTCAATTGATGCAGAAAAAGCATTTGACAAAATACAGCATCCTTTCCTGATTAAAACCCTTCAGAGTGTAGGAATAGAGGGTACATTTCTCAATCTCATAAAAGCCATCTATGAAAAGCCTACTGCAAGCATTATTCTCAATGGGGAAAAGCTGGAAGCCTTTCCCTTAAGATCAGGAACACGACAAGGATGCCCACTCTCGCCACTATTATTCAACATAGTACTAGAAGTCCTTGCAACAGCAATCAGAAGACAAAAAGGGATCAAAGGTATCCAAATCGGCAAAGAAGAAGTCAAACTGTCTCTCTTTGCAGATGACATGATACTCTATATGGAAAACCCAAAGGAATCCACTCCCAAACTATTAGAAGTTATAGAACAATTCAGTAAGGTGGCAGGATACAAAATCAATGCCCAGAAATCAGTTGCATTTCTATACACGAATAACGAGACTGAAGAAAGAGAAATTAGGGAATCCATCCCATTTACAATAACACCAAAAACCATGCGTTACCTTGGAATTAACTTAACCAGAGACGTAAAGGACCTATATGCTAGAAACTATAGATCACTTTTGAAAGATATTGAGGAAGACATAAAAAGATGGAAAAATATTCCATGCTCATGGATTGGAAGAATTAACATAGTTAAAATGTCCATACTACCCAGAGCAATCTACACTTTCAATGCTATCCCGATCAAAATACCGAGGACATTTTTCAAAGAACTGGAACAAATAGTCCTTAAATTTGTATGGAACCAGAAAAGGCCCCGAATCTCCAAGGAACTGTTGAAAAGGAAAAACAAAGCTGGGGGCATCACAATGCCGGATTTCGAGCTGTACTACAAAGCTGTGATCACAAAGACAGCATGGTACTGGCACAAAAACAGACACATCGACCAATGGAACAGAATAGAGAACCCAGAAATGGACCCTCGGCTCTTTGGGCAACTAATCTTTGATAAAGCAGGAAAAAACATCCGGTGGAAAAAAGACAGTCTCTTCAATAAATGGTGCTGGGAAAATTGGACAGCTACATGCAAAAGAATGAAACTTGACCACTCTCTCACACCATACACAAAAATAAACTCCAAATGGATGAAAGACCTCAATGTGAGACAGGAATCCATCAAAATTCTAGAGGAGAACATAGGCAACAACTTCTATGACATCGGCCAGAGCAACCTTTTTCACGACACATCTCCAAAGGCAAGAGAAATAAAAGATAAAATGAACTTATGGGACTTTATCAGGATAAAGAGCTTCTGCACAGCCAAGGAAACAGTCAAAAAAACTAAGAGACAGCCCACGGAATGGGAGAATATATTTGCAAAGGACACCACAGATAAAGGACTGGTATCCAAGATCTACAAAGAACTTCTCAAACTCAATACACGAGAAACAAATAAACAAATCATAAAATGGGCAGAAGATATGAACAGACACTTTTCCAATGAAGACATACAAATGGCTAACAGACACATGAAAAAATGTTCAAAATCATTAGCCATCAGGGAAATTCAAATCAAAACCACACTGAGATACCACCTTACGCCAGTTAGAATGGCAAAGATAGACAAGGCAAGAAACAACAATTGTTGGAGAGGATGTGGAGAAAGGGGATCCCTCCTACATTGTTGGTGGGAATGCAAGTTGGTACAGCCACTCTGGAAAACAGTGTGGAGGTCCCTTAAAAAGTTAAAAATTGAACTACCCTATGACCCAGCCATTGCACTACTGGGTGTTTACCCCAAAGATACAGACGTAGTAAAGAGAAGGGCCATATGCACCCCAATGTTCATAGCTGCATTGTCCACAATAGCCAAATCATGGAAGGAGCCGAGATGCCCTTCAACAGATGACTGGATTAAGAAGCTGTGGTCCATATATACAATGGAATATTACTCAGCTATCAGAAAGAACGAATTCTCAACATTTGCTGCAACATGGACGGCACTGGAGGAGATAATGCTAAGTGAAATAAGTCAAGCAGAGAAAGACAATTATCATATGATTTCTCTCATCTATGGAACATAAGAACTAGGAGGATCGGTAGGGGAAGAAAGGGATAAAGAAAAGGGGGGTAATCAGAAGGGGGAATGAAACATGAGAGACTATGGACTGTGAGAGGCAAACTGAGGACTTCAGAGGGGAGGGGGTGGGGGAATGGGATAGACTGGTGATGGGTAGTAAGGAGGGCACGTATTGCATGGTGCACTGGGTGTTATACGCAACTAATGAAGCATCAAACTTTACATCAGAATCAGGGGATGTACTGTATGGTGATTAACATAATATAATAAAATAAAATTAATTATAAAAAAAAAAAAATAATAAAAATAAAATGATTTAGTCCTTTGAGTGATGCCCCAGAGCCTGCATTTCTAACATGCTCCCAGGTGGTGCTGATGCTCCATGAAGGATGCTTTGAGCAGGCGAGGCCCCAGCTGTTTCGATATAACGGAGTCAGCTCCTCAGCCTGAGAAACCTCCACACAGCCACTAAAAGGATGTTGCTGAAGTCCAAGCATGGTCATCTCACGTCCCTGCTTTGGTAGCTCCCCATTGCCTAGAGGACAACCAACCATCTTGACTTCAAATTGAAGCCCCTCAAAATCTGGGCCCTTCTTTTCAACATGCACCTCAGATTCTCCTAGTGCTAACTTATTCTTCCCCCAGAGACACCATTACCTTTTTTGCCTTCACATGTTACTTCACATGTATCATTCCTTCTGATGAATATTCTTCTCCCCAAACTCCTTTTCATTAGCCAAAGCCCATGTCACTTGGGAAGACTTCCCCAGCATGGCCAAGCTTGTAGCCAATTGCACTGCAGAATGCTTGCAAAGAGGGAGGACTTAGTCATCCTTGTGTTCCAGTGCTTAACACAAGGCGGGCATGTGCTAAGCATCTGTGAGTAGAGGAAGGAAGGAAGGAAGGAAGGAAGGAAGGAAGGAAGGAAGGAAGGAAGGAAGGAAGGAAGGAAGGAAGGAGGAAGGAAGGAAGTAGTGGGGGGAGGGAAGGGATTCCATTACCTACCAACTAATCTATGACTTTTCCTCCAGTAGAGTGCTGAGTCTTAGCAGCAATAGGAAGGTATGCTGAGGCATGCAGGGCACGTTGCCATGGTGAGTAGAGAAATTAATTCCAAGTGCCATTTGGGTATCTTTAAGTCTGCCAGCTTATAACAACACCACACAACTCTATTTCTTTCCAGCACTAGCCCTGATAAAAGTTTACATTTTCTGTTACTTTCTCCTGGTAACCTGAGCAACAAAAGACTCATCAACAAGCATGTTTAGATATTTGCTAACTTTGTGCAAGGCATCATACTAAAGAGCTAACTGCAGAAGGAATATGACCACCTGCAAGGCAAACGACATCATGTTTTCTTATATCTTTAGTTATTTTGTCATACAATTATTCTCATAATACCCCTCAGTTCACTAGTTCTTCTCCCCTATATATACTCAAGCTCAGCCATGAACTGAATTTCCCAGGGCCCTTTGATATCCTACCCCAAGAAGAACTTGAGTGCCAGAGTGAGACATTGGCTAAGCCCACCCCCACTCTACTATAAAGTCTGAAGAGCAATGCACATCATTCCACTTTTCAAATAACTAACTTATGCCCAATTATTGAATAAGTAATCAGCTGAGCAGCTATGTGCTACTTGACATTGTCCCTGGAGGCAGTGCGCAGCAGGCTTGTCTGAGAACTCACTAATTCAGACCCCTGCTTGCCAATGAAATGCACCTCTGCTCCCCACTCTGTAATAAGGGGTTTGTGGCTTCCAGTTGAAGACAGAATGCTAGTCTCAACTCTAGCACAATTAAGTCACACTGCAAGTATACTCTCCTTTAGTAAAACCAGATATAGTATATGTCCCACAGAGAACGTCAGTGTTTCCAACATTTGGTCAAAATCTTGGAACCAATTCCAATGACAGCCTGCTCATCTGTCTTGGGATTTCCTAGAAACACACTCACTCCAGGCCATGGCTCGCTCGTTCCACACAGGCCTGAGCTTGTCTGCTCCCCATCCCCTATCCATCACGAGACTTCTAGGACTATTTGGAAAGCCTGCAGCTTGCTAAGCCCTTCATGCCTTATGCCTGGCCATCCAAAGTCACCACTCAAGATCTAACCTCCCCAATGTCTAGCCCCTCCTGTCCATGTTTTCTTTTTTTTCCAAACTGCTTAATAGTATATAATACAGATGAATTTCAGTTTTAAAAAATAAGCAAATCAACTTTAAAAAATACATAAAACTTTCTCATTGAATGTCTGCATGTTTTTTAATGCTTTATGTGCCTTCTCCCTGAATCAACCTCCTACTAATATCCTCCTTCCAAAATCTGCCCGTTCCAGTGTAACTATCTTCACCTTCTTTTTTATTTTTTTAATGAATTTATTTTTTATTATGATATGTTAGTCACCATACAGTATATCATTAGTTTTTGATGTAGTGTTCCTTGATTCATTGTTTGCATATAACACCCAGTGCTCCATGCAATATATGTCCTCCTTAATACCCTTCACCAGGCTAACCCATCCCCCCACCCCTCTCCCCTCTGAAACCCTCAGTTTGTTTCCCGGAGTCTATAGTCTTCACCTTCTCTTTTAATATCACCTTCAGTTTCTCATCTGAAACCTGGTTCCTCAAAAACCATTGCTCCTGCCATCTTCCCAAATAGTTAGTCTTCCAATTCTCAAGACTGATGAGTAGAGCCCAAAGGCCACTTTGTCCCAGTGCTGTTCCCAGACTGATTTTGCCACTGTTCTATAAAACTGATGACCAACTAAGGTTTAGCCTGCTATGTGCTGAATGTTTGTGTCTCCCCGAAAATTCATATGTTGAAATCCTAACCCCTAAGGTGATGGTACTAGGAGGTGGAGCCTTTGAGAGATAACTAGGGTAGAGCCATCATGAATGGAATTAGTGTCCTTATAAAAGAAACCTGGAAGCATTTGCTCACCCCTTCTACCGTGGGAGCACACAGTGAGAAGACAGTCATCCACAAACAGGAAGTGACCCCTCACCAGACATCATATCTGCCACCATCTTAATCTCGGACTTCCTGCCTCCAGAACCATGAGAAATAAATTTCTGATGCTTATAAGTTACCCAGTCCATGGTACTCTGCTACAGGAGTCCCAAAGAACAGAGATAGGCCATGTGGCTACCCCACTTTCCTCCTCTCTTTGTCACTGTTACCCAGGCCAAGTATACTCTGGAATGATATAGAGAACTGCCTCTCATTTATGGATGATATTGGCTATCAGGCTCATGATTGTCCTTTTCACCTTCAAGTCACATCATCAGTCTGGACAAATTCAATATTCATGAGAATGCTTCATCCTGTGCTCAAGCTCTTAGTCCTTCCTCAGCTCCAACTCATATCCAAACTCTGCAATCAGGACGTACACCCCAGTATGGCTGTGGTTTACTCTGATTGGTCATTCTCATACCAAAATGTATTGAATATTGCCCTTTTCTGACAATGGTACAATTCAGAAATCTTAAATCTAGAATCTCCCCCCTCTGACTGCAACATCCCTTCTTTATGGCTCTCCTATTCATTTATTTGCACTATTATCAGTCCTTTAACCTTCCTCTGACCTCAGGCCCTTGACATTTCTACATTCTCCTGATCTCCCAACCCCTGTCCTATCCCCAGCCTCTCCCTGCTCAGCCTTCTACACATGGTTACCCACTTCAACCACGCAATTGCATTGCCCTCAAATAGCTTGCCCCATCAATCTCTGTCACACTCAACTGGAAAAATCCCAACATGCAGCTAGAGAAGAAGATCATAAAGAAATGCACAGATTTGGTGTCACTTAAAATTGATCAGCTTCCAGCTGAACAGGACCCTCAGCGCTGCCTGGGAATCTTCCTATCCATCCCCACTCAGCTCGCTATTCCACTTTCCATGCCAAAGATTAAAACCTTCTCCAGTCCCACCCAACCACCTCTCTACTAATGCCCAACAGGAAATCTTGCCTCCCACTGCACAGACAAAATAGAAACCACCATGTGAGAAGTCCCTTAATTCCCTGCCACCATAGCCATCCACATCTATCTTCTTATATATTTCCTGCCACAAAAGGTGCAGAATCTCTCTTCCTATCTCAGAATAATGAATCCACCTGAGGTTTGGATCCCAACTGCATTTCCCCCTCATGCAAGACCCCTGGCCTTCAGGTGCCCCTCTCCCTTTATGCCTCCCTCCTCTCAGTGCTATCTCTTCTTTCAGCTCTCTCTCTCTGTCTCTCGTAACCACATCATCTTTAAAGAGATGTCTGCATTCATTTCCATTTCCTCACCTCTTATTCAGTCTTTAATTCTTTAGAATCTGGTGTCCACCTCCTCTGAAATGACTCTAAACTAGGTCAAAATATCTCCTGTTGCTAAATCCAAAATCCTTATCTCATGTGATTCATCTGCTCCATTTGGCTTTGATAAACATTCTGTCCTCCGTAAAAGGCCCTCCATGACAACGCTTCTCAGTCTCTATTTCCTCTTCCCATTCCTGAGATGAAGGAGTTGTTCAGATTTCTGTGCTGGCCCTTCTTTTCTTTTCATCCTGCAAACACTCTTTTGGTACTATATCTACTCACATGTTTCAATTCCTGTTTATATGTTAATAACTCCAAAACAGTATTTCCCTGGAAAATAATCCACATATCCAACTGGATACTTCCTCTCTAATGTACAATAGCCACTCAAAACATAACACATCCAAAACTGAATTCTCCAAACCTCCTCCATTGTGAGAGAGCTGCTTCTTATCTGTTTTCCGTAACTCACTGAATGGCATCTCCATCCACCCGAATACTGTCTTCTACTCTTGCCCCCTTTCCCTCTGCAAAGAGATTTCCTTCTTATTGTCTTTCTAATCTGTCCACTTAGCCACATTCACACTGCTACTATCTTGACTTAGGCCTCATTCTCAAAAGCCTCCTAAACTCTCTCAGCTTCCCGGAATGCCCTGCCTTTGCCCCCAGATACATTCCGTTATTTGGGGGCAGTAGACTCTTTGCAGAGAGTAAATCTGATTCTGTCACTCCACTGCTTAGAAACCATCAATGGCTACTCTAAAACATCAGAAAAAGATGCACACAGCACACACTGAATATAACATAAAATGCTACATAATCTGGCCAGTTCTTTCTTTTCAGATTATCTCTTGCCAATCAATTCAAGCCCATCCCACTTCTCTCACTGTGAGTTCCAGCCATGTATGTAGTATGCGCAATTTCATGCATTTACCATGCTCTCCTTGACTTTTGTTAATACCATTGTATTAACAATACAATTTCACTTTGTAAGTACTATTCCATCTTACACACACACACACACACACACACACATTTCCATATCAAGCTAACTGCTCTTCATCCTCTGGAACTTGGTGAAATCATCCTTTACTCCAAGAAGCCTTATGTATGATTACCTAAGATGGAGTTAGCTACTCTTTCTGTTGCTTCCAAAGCTTCTTATGCTTACTTCCTTACTGGAGAATTTAAACTGCCAATGGACTTGTATTTCTTCTCTCATTAGCTATATGCTATTTGAGAACTAGGTCTGTATCTTTTTTCAAAATTGTATGCCTACTGTCTAGCACAGTATCTGGCATATAACAGGTACTCTTGTTGAATTTAATTGAATGAGAATGTGGCATATTTAAATTAATAGAAAAGTGGTCATTCTCTTTCCAGAAGATTTTGTTCTTGGATAACAGCAAGACACATGTGAGACATACATATTGCTCTTAGCATCTATAATCATAAACACTCTGATTCCAAAAGAACAAATACAATTAGACTTTAAAGATGAAAAAGTTCAAGATCTATACCTCTGCACCTATATAACTGGAAAAGATTTTGTTAATAATAAGTTCCAATGCTGATTAGTATTTGAAGAAAACAAAACTTTCAAACACTACTGACAGGAATGAAAAATACAGTACCTTTTTGAGTATATTTTTTTCAATACCTGTACAGTGTCTTAAAGTTTATGCCTTTAAACTAGAAATTCTATAGATAGAAATGTAGTAAAAGAAAATGTAGTATAAGAAAATATACATATGTAACACTTCACTATGGAGGTATTAACTACAAAAACTTTTCTGTTACCAAATAAAAATAGTCTCTATATGCAATAGATTAAGGGAATTGCAATGAAATAATATTTAGTCATTAAAAAGGATAAAAAGCATATTTACAGACGTAAGAAAAGGTTCAAAATATATAAATGATAAAAAAAACTTAGCAAAATACGTATGTTGTAATCTCATTTTTGTATGAGTATATGTACATATATATATAGGTATAAGGTTACATAATAAAATGTTGCTAGTAATTGTTTTTGTCTTAAAGAGTTGCT
Source organism: Ailuropoda melanoleuca (assembly GCF_002007445.2). Classification (NCBI taxonomy): domain Eukaryota; kingdom Metazoa; phylum Chordata; class Mammalia; order Carnivora; family Ursidae; genus Ailuropoda; species Ailuropoda melanoleuca. Next base: position 74,375,246 of record NC_048222.1, read on the forward strand.
TGCCATTTTGGTTTTGTCTTTTGCAGTGTGGTTTTTTTTTATTATTTCTATAATGTGCTATTTTTATAATAAGACAAAAATAAAATTTTAAAGAATCAAAATCAAAAAGCAGGCCTTAAACAAATCAGTCACTTACTGCTGTAAAAATGATTTACTTTGACCTTAAAGCATCCAAAGTATTAATACCATGGTCTCACCATATATATTTATATAAACAGCCTCTTCAAAGTAGCAAGCGCCCTTGTCATATTTAACTGACAGCTGTTGGTATATACATCCAATGATTTTGATATTTAAGAGATACGTGTCTATTCCAAGAAAACTGCTGAATCACACAACTCAAGGTGAAGACAATTCATATATCATGCAACATCATTACCCATCTCCTACTAAGTGCCAGGCTCTGTATTCATCATGGGCCAGGACTAATAATTCCCTTTACTCCTACAAAATAATAACAGCTCAAAATTTTTTCCAGTGTTTTTTTTAATTTTATTAAAGACTTTATTTATTTGAGAGAGAGAGAGAAAGCACAAGCAGGTGAGAGGGGCAGAGGCAGAGAGCGAACAAGCTCCCCACTAAACAGAGAGCCCAATGCGGGGCTTGATCGCAGGACCCTGCGATCATGACCTGAGCCAAAGGCAGATGCTTAACCAACTGAGCCACCCGGGTGCCCCTTTTCCAGTGTTTTTAATGAGTAAAAAACACTTCCTACCAGGTTACAAATATGTTGTTCCTTTCCATACAATGATGAACCCATTGGCATGACAAATACTTTGAGTTGTTTTTCCAAGTGGAAAAATAAAGTCACACCCCATCTTTGCCCCCTCCTCACTCTCTTGGCTGTGTGACCAAAGGCAACCATTTGCAACGTAGCTTGCTGTAGGGGAGAGGTTCTACCTGTGCTCAGGAACCAGAGCAAAACCAACTGTCTCACTTTTGATCAAACCCATTCTTCAGGCTTCATTATTCTATTGGGTAACAATCTATCCTAATATTCTAATGAACTAAAATCACTTGGCCCTTTAGACTCTAGAAGGGAAGTAGCAGACCTGGAAGTAAAGTTTTACAGGACCCACAGTGGCTCAGTGACAAACTGTCAGAGAAACAAATAGGGAGGGCTCCAACCCCCAAATCAGAACATATGCTTTGACAAGCGACTTAAGAGGTCCATGAAGGAGGATGTTGGGAGTCTGCCTATCTCATAAAATCTGGGCTAGAAGGCCACCACACCCAAAAAGACCACTCCTACTCTAACCATCCCCACCCCATCCACCTTTTAGGAACATTTCATCTCTAACAACAAGAAATAAGAAGCCTGGGGCTCAGTGCAAAGAAATGGAATTAGTGACAGTGCCTTGCTCTAAAGCTTCTGCCAGCTGCGGTGAAGCCCGCATTCCCAGCTCTGCCTCACCTCACCTCTCCTGCAAGAGCCCAGCATTGCCAACACACGCCCTTGGCCTTGGGCTCAATGGATGCGGCATTAGTGTATAATCCTCAGTACAACTTCTCTTGAACCCTCTGACCTTTCTCAGCAAGTCCTTCTGGGCTCCAAAGGAAGCCAATCCTCACCATCTCCACCATCTAGTCCCTTCCTTAACTTTCCGCCCCCTTCTTTGTTCTCCTGCAGATCAACATATTATATAACTTAACTGGATTCTGAATCTTGTCTGGACCATGGCAGACTCAGTATACTCAGATAGTAGAAATGATCGCCCCATAAAATAAATTCATGGGGCCATCTAACAGAGTAGCTACAGGGGCCCGGCTGAGAGCTGGCATCTCCTGCTGCCAAAATCTAGTTTCCCTTTATCTTTCCTTTTGTTCCACTTTCTTTTCATTTAAGGTTAATGTGGCTGGGCTTTTCAAAACAGGTGACTCTAGCTATGTTAATAAAGCAAGGTGTGATAGCATCTTCCATGATTTCAGACGTCAAACATTGAGGAGAAGAGGGAAAAGTACTTTTAAATGACCACATCCTCTTAATAACATTCCAAGGGAGAGACCGCTTATCTTGATTTTAATTTTTCAGTCTCCTTTCATCTCTTCCTCCAAAAATATGGCTGAGAGCAAGATCACCCATGAAGCACTTATCGGAAAGACATTAACTAACATTTGTGGGAGCCAGCTGGAGTATGGGGCAGATTGAGGGCAAGGACTGGAGGGGGAAAAGTGACAATGGTACCTGATGAGAATACACTTTCTACTTTGTAAGGCTGGGCATCATTTATAAACACAGACTTGAACACACTCAAATATTAAAGTTATTTGAACAAAATGTGGCCTGAAATTCACCTCTGAATTTCCTCTCAAGAAAGCTACTCAAGCAAAATGCTTAGGACAGACAACCTTAGGGAGAGAATGGTTACCTTATTTAGAAATTTGAATTGTTTTCAGCCCTCAAAGAAGTTCTGATTTAAAACAATCATTCTTACCTAGTGTTTAAACTGTGGCTTTAAGCCTCTGTTGGCCAACATGACAACACCTCCCTTTATATGAAAGCCAGACTTCCAGAAACTTCAGCATTGGTGAGTGTTGCTCAGAGTGAGTGTTCCATGAACCACCTGTATGGGAAGCACCCGGAGTCCTAGGCTGGTCTAGGCCCCATTCCCCCTTAGTCTCCATCACCCCAACCGCTTTCCTGACCTTCCAAATCAGAATCTCCTCTGAGATTTAGCCTGGAGTCTAGGAAGGCATTTCTGGCAGCATGGATGGATATATGTCATCAGGCAGAATTTGGCCTATAAAAGGCTTCTATCCAAGCTAAAGACAGAGTTGAAGAATCCTGGACATACAGAAGTATCCTGGGACATCCAGACCCAACTATTGATACCTAGACAATGACCAACAGCACTTTCACTTATACTAAAGAGAAACTGTGGAGCCCAATGAGGCTCCTAGATCAAATGTAAGGGAAAAAGTTAGGAATTAAAGACCAGAGACAATGACAATGACCAGGCAGAGGTTCAAGTCCAAAGACAGAAATCCTGAAACGAAGATCAAACCCCAGTGGCAAAGCAGGTGATCAATAACTATAGAAAGAGCTATAGTTAGCAGCGAGATGGACATGGTGGTATGCTGAGGTCTTCTGAGGAAGGGGCTTGTCCAAGGCAGCTTGGTCCATGAGCTGGGACAAGACGTGTTCACATAAGCACTCAAGCACATCTGATTAACAAGAACAGATGAATACTAATTAAGAGCCCAAGCTACTCCCAACATCAAGTCTTCTGAGCTCAGTGTCATACAGGAGTTTCCATAACAATGCTTTGTATTAAATATACAATGCCACCAATGGCTACAATTCATCATCACAGGGAAAGAGGACAGGGACACAGGCACTTGGGAGGAGAAGGAGCTGACATCACGTTATATCCCCAGGCCGAGTTTTAACAAGGAGAGGTAGCTCATCATTAGCCCAGTGTGCAAGTTCCAGCAATCAAAACACTCAAGCCCAGGCCCAGGGGAACAGGCACATCTGTAGAGGAAGTACTCTCATTGCTCAGTGTTGAGCAATTGGCCAGGCAAGAGGTGAGAGCAGAAGTCGGAGCTTTTCTCTCTCTGTGGCTTTCTCCAGCCTATTAAGTAAACCAGCATTGCAGGCAGCATGAAATGACATAAAATCTACATTCTTTGAGAACCGAGCGGGGGCACTACACTACTACACCATTTAATAGACCCAATTACACTGAGAAATAAGCTGTGCTATCCCCATTTTACAGATAATAAAGCCAAGGTACAGAGAAGATAAGGGATCTGCTCAAGAATCTTTCTGACAATTTTTCTTTTCTTTTTTTTTTTTTTTGGCTTTCGAAAAAAATAACAGAATGCTTCACAAGTTTTCATGTCATCCTTGCGCAGGGCCCATGCTTATCTCTCTATCATTCCAATTTTAGTATACGTGCTGCCGAAGCAAGCACTCTGGCAATTTTTCATGCTCAAAACATTTTTATTTTGATACATACATTTCATACATTTTTCAGAAGCTGCTTCTTTTGTAGTAAAAAACATATGGCGATTTCATTACTTTTATCATGAAAAAGGAATTTAGAAGTTGGATACACATATGCATATATAAACATGTACCACCACAGCCTCCATCTTGTATTGAGTTTGGGGAAAGAGAAAAGAATTTCCTGTGGATTTTCTTAAGTGCCCTCTCTTGTTTGACCCAGACTCTGCAAGAAAGCCACTGTGATTACAACACGCACAAGGCCTGCATTAGTGTTCCAGAAGTAAGAGCCCACTCACACTTGGAACCCAGTTCTGTCCAACACCCAACAATGCTATGTCCTATGACACCATGCTGCACTGCTGCACTCTCTGTTCCTTCCGCCCCCTCCCCAGCTCTCTCCACTTATTAGGATGTCACTCAAACTTCAAGACCTAGTTCAAGTTCCTACCTTCTACAGAAGACCTTATGTGAGCCATCAGCCTGTGCTACCCCCTTTCTTCTCACTTTATGGCAAGAAAGGACAGACTAAGGAGTCAGCACCAAGACAGGTGTTTGAGGGCAAAATCGGAGATGGTGCAAGGCTAGGCTGCCAGGAAACTAGAAAAAGGGAATCAAAACAGAGGGAAAGCAGCCAAAGTAGAGCTAGGGCTGGTCCCCAGTCTAAATAGCAGGCAAGGCAACAAAAGTCATAAAGCTTTGCAGAAAACATTGAGGAGGAAAAGTCCATGAGTCAACCCCAGGGTCTGAGATGGTCAGTGCTAGCAGGGAGACCAAGTATGGGAGCAGTGGTGACTTGGACACTCCAGAGTCAATCCCAAAGCTGCCTTGAGAGCCAGACCTCTTTTGCCACAAAGGTGTCCACCTTCAGAGCAAGGCAATGGAAGCCCAGAATCTGACATCATGATTTCAACCTCAGCACCCCTCACCCAGAGATAGAAATTTTCCCTGCCTTACAACATGATTTTAGGGACACAGGAAATGGCACTGCTGGTCTCCATATTTACCACCACCACCACCACCACCCCAATGCCTAAAATGTCTTTGGTTGTGAAACAGGACTTAATGGCTTATATTAAGGATGAGCCATCAGCTGGAAGGCTGAATCAAGAACTCCTTCCCCAGGATCAGAGTGTGAAAAGAAAGAACTTGGCTCCAGAAAGGCAGAAAACACGGACATTGTGGAAGGCAAAGTGGTGCACAAAGTGAAAAAAAGGAAGTCAGGCATTTCATAGTCTCCATTAGACCTTCATCAGCATAGCTCCAGATGCCCCTTCCTTCTCAGCCGACTGAAACTGGCCCAGGGACGAGGGTGGCAGGGATGACCAGGGCCAATACCTCATAGAGGCCCCCCGTCCACCTGTACCCCCTGTGTGCCACTACAGAGGACGGAAGACACGCGTAACTGACAGTGAGCTGGCCCTGAGTCTGCAGCCTGGAGATGTCCATGTATTCCTGCTATCACTGATTTTTCTCTGTGATGTTGGACAAGTGCCAAAACTTCTCTGTCCTTTCATTAATTCGTGAACAATATGTCTAATCCCTGTCTCATAAGAATGCTGTGAAAATTAATGAGCTTACAAAAAACTAAACAAAACTGATGTAAAAGCCCTTTGCATACCCTAGAGATGCTATAAACACCAGGTGATCTAATTTGAAATACAGATGTGTATTTCCATTTATGTGAGCCAATATAAGAACATCCAACTTTACAGAGCAATTCAGTGATTCCAGAAAAGGGGGAGGGTCAAGGAGGTTCTTACACAGAAAACTGAATATCCTGTAAGCGGAAGAAAATTGATGTTGGGTACTCAGTTTAACATTTTTAATACCAACAACCTTCATTGAAGGCTAATGATGTGCTAGGTGCCAGCCTAAGCATCTATTATCTTATTTGATCCTCACAGTAATTGTTGAAAAGGTTCTCAGTATCTCCCATTTCACAGATAAGAAAACAGAAATTCCACAGCCAGAGATCACAGATCTAATCAGTGGTGGAGACAAGATTCAAACACCAACACTGCTCTGTTTCTTACTTATTTGTCTTTCCATGAAACCAACTGCATCCCCAACAAATATATAGACCCCCTAGAACATGAAATGTTTGTAGAGTATTAACTGGCAAAAACAGAAAACAAAACGAAACCTGGCAGAGCAGCTAAGGGGCAAAGCTTAGAAATCTAAATGCTCGTTAGTGTTAAAGACCATACATATGATAAATTATCCCTAAAATTAAATAAAGCCAGAGGAGAATAAATAACACAAAATGTAGGAAATTCTTATTTGCATTTGCCCTTCTACTCAGTTCATTCTGGTAATCAGATTTATGACAGGAGTTTCTCGGGGTGCCGAATACTCTTCTCGCCTGTGGAGAAGGGCATCTCCTGCCTGAGAATCCAGTTTCCTCCAGCCCCATATCCCGTACAGCCTGGGGCAGGTCAGTTCCCCTCTTGGGAAAATCCAGTACGACTCAATCAACACTGACAGAGGGCCAGTCAAGCAGCCGGCACTGGCCCAACCATCCCTTCCAGCTAGCAGATCCAGACTTGAAGAAAGCCCCTCTGAAGCGCACATTAACAGTACATTTGCCTGCAGAAACGACAATGTTCAATCCTCTCCCATGCCTCGCTTATGGCTGCGAAGAAGTGAAAGTGACTCTAGGCGAAGCTCAATTCACTCCTCATCGCAAACCCAGCAAGCCCGACTCTGACTTCCCTCTCTCTGCAGCCTGACGTCCCGGCCATCTGATGATTAACACACCATCCTGTGAAGGGAGCAATCACCTCCCGGCCCCAGGGGGAGTTGGTGACCCTGGGCTTCCTCCAGCCCACGTGGTGTCCACCTGTTTCCTCTCTCTCCGTCATGCAGTTCTCAAGACACTGCCTAAAGCCCAGAAGCAGAGAGGAACGCAACCCTGAGCCCTACAAGTGGAGCTCGGTTTAGTCAGCCATTCAGGACAGCGCTGGAATCTTCCCTTTCCAATCTCGAGGGCCAAGCCCGAAGCCACTGGGGCTCCGCCACACCACCTGCAGACTCCATTTTCTGTCTCAGCCAGGAAGCATATAATGATGAGGAGGGGAGGGGAGGCATACCATTCTCCCTAGAACGGAACTGAAGAAAAGAAAAGAGCCAAATGTGAGCATCCGTGGAGCCAGTAGCACCTACATAAGTATCTGTGGCCAGCCCCAAGCTGATGGAAAATAGGCAGGATTTTAGGGATACTGAAACAGCGCCCCCTGAATGAGAAAGATTGCCTTCCCCCACAAAGGTGTGAGTGCCTAAAATCCCAGGCTGCCAGCTCGGCTCATGGACTTACAAGTCTTGGTTCCCATGTTGTCTGATCACGACACACAGGCTGAGATAAGCCCTGAGCTGCTGGCTGAGGCTAGCGTGCTATCCTGGGTGCTGGAGCTGACGTGGTCGCCACAAGCAGAAGAGGTCGGGAGTGAGGGTCATGGCTGAGGGTGCCCACCTGGCCCCCTCTCATAAACCACAGAACTCAGAGCCAAAATATAAAACACCAGGCACTCTGGCCTCACTCTCTGTGATTGTCTCACTTTCTAGTTCTTTCCTCACCCTTGCTGGGGGTTTTGCTGGCTACTCTATTTCAATGCCTACTCAATGCCATTTTACTTTTCTTCTCTTTTCTAGTACCTTCCTTGCTGCCTTGGATCAACAGTGGGATTTTGCTTCCATGGCACTAGGGCAGGGAAATATCACCAAGAGGCTTTGCGGTCAGTCAGGGGCCGAGTGCCCGCTCTGCCATTGGCTAGCTGCATGCGCTTGAGCAAGTTACTTTAAACTCCCTAATCTTTGGTTTCTTCATCTGAAAGATGAGGTCACTAATGCCAGCCACGCAGGGTTATTGAGAAGATTAAATAAGATAAAGGATGTGAAGTCCAGAAGCTGGTAGGACGTCAGGAATGGTGACACTCATCCCCTGGCTGTTCCCAGTTCCGACCAGCTGCCCAAGCACAAGCCAAGCTAGCTCAGCCCCCTTCCCAGCCAGGCTCGTCCAGACCCAGCTGAGAGCTGGGAGCACAAGAGAGCAGCCAGGCAGTCCCTGGGGACAGGTAAATACTGTCATCAGATCCAAGGGGAGTACAGGCACACCAAAAAGAGGAAAAGCCAGGGGCCAGTGCTGGGTGAGGGTCCACAGCTAGGGCTGACACTAAGGCAGGAGTGTTTGAGCTTATAGTTGTAGTGGTGCTGACTACACAGTTCTTCAGGGAGGCATAGGGCTTCGAAGTGAGCAGCTAGACAGAACATGCTTAGAATAACATCCACGAAGGGTAATAGTTTATGCCGCCTGGCGATGGACAGCTCAGGCTGAAAGGGTTTCCCTTCCCTAGGACGAGGGCACTAGACCCTGATGGAGACACAGGAGAAAGGCATCAAGGGGCAGGACAGCTCAGAAAGGGGAGGATATAACCCAAAGATAAACTGTTAAATTCTCAGTTTTCTTTTCCTTTGGAAAGAACTGCGAGTTTCTTCAGCACAAGGCAGTAGATGCATCTTGGGTCCCCAGTACCAAGCGCAGGGCCTCCATGGATGAAGAAATATAATATTTATCATAACACGAGTTGCTTTCAACCTCTCAAAAGATCGTGCCCACTGCACTGCTGCCCTTCCCACATGCCCAGCATCCCAGCACTGAGCCACATGAAAGCCTACCATGGGCAGCAGCTCTCGATAGCGGCATCTGTCAGTCTCCCCCACTCACACCTACCCTTTTTTGCTTTTCATACCGGGGCTCCTCACCTCAACTCTTAAGAGACAATCATTGAGACAGTGGTCGAGATAGTGGTTGGAAACGCAGACAATGGAAGTGGACTATGTCAGCTCAAATCCTAGTTCTAGTTTGGGATTTGGGCAAGTTATTTCTCCCTCACAAGGTCTTATGAAGGTTATGTAGCTTAACACATACAAAGTGCTCTATTACTATAATAGAAAATATATAAACTATTAATGTCTGCTTTCAACCCTTCTCCATGGTCTGAGAACTCATTTAAATTCTTTGTTCTGAGTTCCTCAACCCATCTCTTCAGCAGATTGCTTAATCGACACGTCACTTCAGTGTAAGCATCAGTGTGGCTATTTTGTAAGAACTTCTGGTCCCACCAGCTCCCCAATCCCACCCCACCAAGACCACTGGCCCAGCAGGCAAGCTCCACAGGCTCCCTGCAGAAGAAAAGATATACTCAGTCAATGTGATGTCACAGAACACCTTCAGAAAGATTAATAATAATGGTGTCTTCAGCAAGGGAACTTAGGGGCACTTGGGCGGCTCTGTCGATCCTGGAGTCCTCGGGGATCGAGACCTGCATCGGGCTCCCTGCTGAGCAGAGAGTCTGCTTCTCCCTCCCCACCCCCAGCAGCTCCTCCTGTTCTCTCTCTCTCTCAAATAAATAAAAATCTTTTTTAAAAAAATAAGGGAACTTACATTGGACAGTAAGCAGCAAACATTCCCCTGAAAACTTTTGCATGCACAGCATTTATGCTCAACCTCATTTGGCTATAGTTTCTTGATGTATAAACGTGAGCATTGGTGAAAACCTTTCTGGTTTCTCTAACCTTTCTGCATTATGTGACCTTTAAAAATCCGGTGAAAGCTATCAACTCCCTTTGAATCTAGAGTACAGGCCCTGGATTAAGAATGCCTGGACTTGTTGATTTCTGACCCTTATATATAAAGCAGGTTAAGAAAATAAGCTAATAGAGAAATGACATTCATCTGATATACACTGTTATGTCTATGCCAACCGTTAAAATCTTGACTTCTATTCTGGGTAGTAAATGGCATCTGTCCCAAAACCCTCCTATCTCTGTACCCTGCCCCAGACCATAAAGGCGTCCTTATCATCTAGCAATTAAAGGGACAAAAGGAAGGCCTCTGAGGCCCTGTGCTAGCAGGCCAGCAACCATTTGATAAATTAGTGCCCACTGTCTTGAATACCATTCCTAGTATCAACTAAACTTCAAAGAATCGTGCAGACAAAAATAGCTTAGAAGATCCAAAAATGTCAGAAAAGTTTCATAGAGAAGGTGATATCCGAACTAAGCCTTGATGTGGTGTAGGATATAGATAACCCAGAGGGAAGAGTCCATTCCAGAAACAGGGATAGACTCAGAGGAGGCAAAACATGAAGAGGGTTCAGCAGGCAACAAGGAAACCAGTTTGGGTAAGTAAATGATGATTCATCAGGAACAAAAATGGAAAAGCAGGTAAGGACCAATCTGTGGAAGACCTTAAGTGGCCAAGCTAAGGAGCTGGCTCTACAACGTACAACCAGCCCCATCCTAAATGGGATAAAGAGCTAGAGTCTTAACCAGGGTCTCTCCACTAACGTAACCACACCACGTTATTCTAAAACTTCTCAAGTTCACGGAGTGAAATGAAAAATTCAGAAAATAAAGGGAAATAGATGATAACAACAGATTATCATAAAGCCCAGAGGCTGTGAATTTTGTTTTGACTATACCTCATTCAACATCTCAGAGTTTCCGTGCCCTTGCCAACTCCGAAATTATTTGATACTAAGATAGAGAATTTGGGCTCCTGTATATCATTTTCCCCTAAAATTTTTGGTTTTGGAGGTCAACACACAGAGTTCTTTGACTAGTACACAAATGATGAACCATGATCACCCTACTTGTTACCTTTTTTTTACTTAGTGTTAAGGTTAATAAAAATTTCCAATTTAAGCAGCCACTTTATGCCATTCTTAGCTCAAAGCAGTTGACAAGAATGCCCTGCTACCAGGGACACCCCCTGGTTTGGCTTAGTACTGGGTTTTTGGCACATCAATATGAACTAGAGAAGAGTAAAAGATATTACTGGGTGGATCTGTGCCTTCATATATTCCTAATTTCCATTCAAACGGCTCAAGATTGGAAAGAGTGGCAAAGATAGGGGAGGAAGGTGACTAGGGAAAGAGAGCAAAAAAGAGAACAAGAGAGAAAGAGAAGAAAAGCAAAATAAAATCAAGTGCTGAATAAACATTTGCTGGCAGCTTAAGACATGAACAGACTTTAGGGGTCTTATGCTCATGAACCTGGGTTAAGTCAACACTTAGAGCTAGTCACCATGAAGGCTCCTGCCTGCAAAGGTGTAGACTGTGTCGTAGCACTCCAGGCCAAGAGGCAAGTGGACTAGCAGCACAGTGGAGTGTAGGGGGGCAGGGGGGAAGTGGCAACCATGATTCCCAGAAATGGCCGAGAGAACAGCATGCAGAGGATCTCTAGCTAATCAGCTGCTGCCAAAGCCGCCCCGCCACACACACACACACTTCAAGATTACTAGGCAACTGCTCTTTCAAAAGCCCTACCTTGGCTAGAATATCAGCTCACCAGGTCAACAGCAGGCTGGGGTCCTAGAGGCTAGAATCAAGATGGCAGGAACAGGAAGTTCCAGAGGTAAGAGCAAGTCCAGTTGCATATACAGGATAATGATACTCAAGAACCTGAAATCTGTCTTCGTGGATCCAGATACAGGTGATAAATCCAAGAGCTCAGAGGCGAAGAGAGGCAGTAACAGAGGGAGAAGCTAAAAACAGAAGTGAAATATGCATGACCAAAAGAACTGCCCCCACTAGAGCTGTGAGTGTCCCGGCTGTTTGTGATCCAGTTTCAGCTATGGGGGCGGGGTGGGGGGGTACCGATGAGTGGCCTGGTTTAAATTCACAGGCTTAGGCACACAGTAAGCAAATTAACCTCTTCCTCCCTTGCTAGGAATGTCAACACACTCACAACTATTTGTCCATGTACACACACACACACACACACACACACACACACACACACAGTCTGAACCTTGGCACCTCTATTTTAAGACTGTCAACTCCTCATCTAAAGATGACACTAGGCTGTAAGAAAAAATAGATCCTAGGTCTTGATTTAATACCAGCCCATTTGGGGACTCTAGAATAGTCTCTTCTCTCTAGCCCTTGGTAATTTCCCACTGTCAAGCTCCAGCCAATGTGAGCTAAACTTCTGGTGGTTTGGAGGATAAAGTGAGAGAATGCATTGTGAAAGTGCTTTGGAAAAGCATATGCGTTATATCAATGTAAGAGATCATATTATTAAAACAGCTTTGTGGGCTGCTTAGTTTTCAGTTTTCTTTCAAAGCCAGACTAATCCCAAGACCTAAGCCAGTGACAACTCATTTATGATTATAGTCAAGACGTGACTTTTGATTCCTAGATCAGCTCACCCTGACTTGCTTCAGGTATTTCTCCCAACTTCACTAAGGTATTTCTCCCAACTTCACTAACTTTTCTTCACTTATCTTAGCATTGCCAGAAAAGAAAGCAAGACATTCAGTTAAATTTGAATTTAAGATAAATACCAAATGATTTTTTAGTATATCCTAAATCATGGATGTGACATACTTATACTAAAAATGTATCCCTTGTTTATCTTAAATTCAAATTTAAATGCACTCCATATTTTTATTTGCTGGATCTGGCAGCCCTACTTTATTCACATATTGACATCTTATCTCCTCCTGAACCTAACAGTATTCAACATAGTAATGATGGCCAACCTCACAACAGAAAGTGAATGCCAATTCCATTCTTCTTGAAAACATAGAATTTTTTTATTTAAGTATTTATCTTATAAATATGTTTCCACCTTTTTTTTCATAAAAAGACTCTAAATGGAAAAAGCTCAGAGATTAGAATGCCTAGGTCCCCAGCCCCCTTCTCATCTTCATACCCATGTTCCAGCCCAGCCTCTCCAAATAACAAAGACTAATCTCAAAACAAAAGGAAAACAAAGAAAACCCTCCCCTATCACCAGCACCAACTTCAGTCCTGGCCTCCCATTAGATCAGAGAGGTATAAAGGCCAAGGTACAGATTCTCAACCTCAGATGCACACTAGAATCATGGAAACATTAAGAGATTCAAATGCTGAAGTCACACCCAGACCAATTACACCAGAATCCCTTGGGGGTGGTACTCAGACATCAGTTATTTTTTAAAGCTCCCCATGTGATTCTAATGGGCATCTAGCATTGAAAACCACTGCCTTAACCTTTACATCTCATTTTTATACCCAGTCCAAGCCCCTTAGGAAGACTTAGAAAGATATAGGTATTAGGTGACTGGGGAAAGAGGGTAAGGCGGCAAAAAGAAATAAAATCTGGTTATACTCTGTCAGTCCTCAAATTCTGAATCTGGACTTGGTCTTGCTTCTATTTTACTTTGGCTACAGCATCTTTGCCATGGAGCAAATATAGCACCCAAAGTTTATTACCAAATCTCCCCAATATTATCAAATAGATTTGAAAGATGAGATAAGAATATGAGTAATAGTGGCGCCTGGGTGGCACAGAGGTTAAGCATCTGCCTTCGGCTCAGGGCGTGATCCCGGCGTCCTGGGATCGAGCCCCACATCAGGCTCCTCCGCTAGGAGCCTGCTTCTTCCTCTCCCACTTCCCCTGCTGTGCTCCCTCTCTCACTGGCTGTCTCTCTGGCAAATAAACAAATAAAATCTTTAAAAAAAAAAAAAAAGAATGAGTAATAACTAACACTTTTAGAATTTATAATGTGTTTTATCCTCACAATCAGCCCTATAAGATCACACCCACAGTACAAACAAAAATGCTAAGGGTCATGAAGTTTAAGTGACTTGACCAAGGTCACCCATTGTGTAAGTGGTCCAGTTAGAGCCAAGGTCAGGCTGTTTCTATGACACAACAATGTACCACTACATACAGCTGCTTAGGTTGTGCACTGTCCAATTCCAAGGAACATCATTCACTGTACTATGATATGAATGGTGGCTCTGAAGTAGAACTGAAGACAATCTTCATATTCTAGTTCGTCAGCCATAAACTGCTGCTTCCCCTGACTTATCAGAGACTATTGATGAAAATACCAATGATCAGAATTCTACAAAAAGAAACCTGATTTGGGAACAAAGTCTCCTTGAAACAGATAGCAAATCCACGTTTTTTGCCCCCCCCAAAGCGGGAGGAGGGATGAATGGGGGACAAAGAGAGGGAGTGAGAGCAAGGGTCAAAGACAAAGAGCATCCTCTCATGGCCCCCTCATGCTCAGCATCTCCCAAATTCTCCCTACCCGAGAACTGTTCCTCCCCCATAATAGCTCCTAACAGTTCATCTCAGCATTTTTCATGTGGCAATCCTAGCCAAAGGCCTGGAACTTATTTTATATCCACACCCATTCCCTCACTCCCTCACACATACTAAGTCAAAATGTCCTGACATTTTACATCCTAAATAATTCTCCCTGAATGTCCAACCCTGACCACACATCATAGCTCAGGCCCCACTGTCTGTTCCCTGAGCTAAAGTAATGATCTCCCAACTGGTCTCCCTGAAGTCAGTCTTCACACTTCAACTTCATGCTCCACGTGGCCATCACCGTGATCGCTCTAAGGTGCTAACATGACGTATCCCTTCCCTGCTTAAAACTCTTCAGTGGTTCTCTCATGGCTGACAGATGCTTGTATGACATGGGCAGTTTTTACGAGCTGCCTGCCTATTTCTCCAGGCTCACTCTACTACTTCCTACCTTGCCTACTATGCTTTGGTAAAATCAAACTGCTTGTAGTTCCCACTGTAGATCATGCGATTTCACGCGAATATACCTTTACTCATGGTAGACCTCTAACCTGAGTTCCCCTCTCCCTCCTACCATGCCTTCTTTATTGGATAACATCTTCCCAGTCTTCAAGGCTCACTCAAGTGTCATTTCCTCCAAGAAGGTTAATTCAATACGCAGCAGGGGTGAAGTGCCTCATTTTTTAGTTCCCATAGCAACTTCTATTATGATTCTTACTACATTGTATAAAAAGTGCCATTTGTGCCTATCCCATGTGATCTTCTCCTTTAGAGACCACAAACTGAAAACCTAAAAGCTAAATGCAACCCCAGATGTTTTCTGTTTGCCTGCATTATATATTTTTTAAATTCTGTAGTATGTACCAATATTTAACAAATGAGCAAAATGATGTTCAACTTAATCCAAGATAGAGTAACAAAGACCAGATTTAACCTTCTTGCTTGAAACAATCAAACTAAACCGAAACAAACAAACACATAAGAAAAAGGCAAAAGATAAGAGAAAAAGTTTCCAAGAAACTAGACATCAGGTAATGAAGGACAGTGATCCCTACAAGATGGGAAACAAATGAGGTAAGCCCTATCATTGCTTCAGTATACTGCCTTGAGAGAATTTCCAGGCCATGACATAGGGGAAGGGGAACCAGTGCAGAGCCCAGAAAACTCCTTGAACTGAGGAAATTGAGCTGACCAGGGTACTTAGAATTCACAGAACGGAATATCAGGAAAGAGAGCTGTACTGGCAAAGAACCCTGGATACCTGTAGACGGTCCCCTTGGAGCATTCAGCCGAATACTGACCAACACATGCTTGTAAAAAGACTACCTGAGTCCAGGGCAAGAACAATCCAAAAAAAATTAGGGGATAAAGTTCCCAGTACTCACGTAAGACCAGGAATGTTGCCAATTTCCAACATCCAGACTGAAAAGCCTCATATTCTCAGGGCAGTGTGTAAAGTATTCAGAACGATCTTACCTCAGTAGTGTGAAATAATAAGCCCTAGACCAAACATTGCTCTAGTGCCACTTAACAAATCTTAAAAACAAGGCCCCAAGTGAATCAAAGTTGTTCCAAGCACCTCAACCGTGTGCAGAAATAAAGGTTAAAAAGATTTGTAAGAATACAAAGATATCCGGAGTGCCTGGGTGGCTTAGTGGGTTAAACGTCCAACTCTTGATTAAGCTCAGGTCATGATCTCAGGGTTGTGAGATTGAGCCCTGCATCAAGCTCCGTGCTGGGCATGGAGCCTGCTTAAGATTCTCTCTCTCACCCTCTACTCCTCCCCCCTGTAAAAAAAAACAAAGGCAAAAACAAACAAAAAAGAATACAAAGATATCCAACATGGTAAAAATCACAATGTCTGAAATATGAAAACAAATTACCAAGCATGCAAAGACACCAAAAATATCATGGCTTATAAGGAGGAAAAACAATCAATAAAAACCAATCCAGAACTAATACAGATGTCAGAATCAACAGACAAGGCCATTAAACAAACATAAAATATAACAGTATTCCATATGTAAAAAAGTTAAGTAAAGATATGTAAGCCATAAAAATGACACAAATATAATGTTTAGAGATTAAAACTACAACATCAGAGATGGTAAAATATGATGCATGAGATTAATGGCAGATCAGACATTACAAAAGAATTGAGAACTTAAAGACACAGCAACAGGAACTATACAAAAAGAAACACAGAGGGGAAAAGGGAAAAAATCATCAGCTGGACAATTTAATAGGACTAATATAAATATTGTGAGAATTTCCAAAGAAGGAGAGGAGGAAAAAAGATTTATAAAAAATAATAGCTGACAAAATTGTTTTTTCATTATTTTGAGCAACAAAATAAATTAAGAAGCATTGAGTTATAACCCAAAATATAAAATAAATATGCACAAGTCCATAATGATATTAATAAATAACTCAATGAATAGATAAATGGGAGATAATAGATAAATCACAAAAAAATTCCAAATAATTTATGGAAATACTCTGCTCAGAAGGGGTGGGGAGGCACATGACTTTACAGTGGAGAAATCTGACAAATGATACCTCAACCCAGTGAGCAAGGTTAACATGACCAGTGAGAAGTTGTGTTGATAGTATATCTTTGACATGATGTGACTGACATCATTACTCCTGTGGCATTCCTTCCAAGCACACATAACCTCAGTTTAACCATAAAAAAAACAGCATAGAAATCTCAACTGAGGGAATACCTGACTAGTACTCCTCAAAACTGACAAGGTCATCAAAAACAAAGGATGACTGGGGTGCCTGGGTGGCACAGCGGTTAAGCGTCTGCCTTCAGCTCAGGGCGTGATCCCGGCGTTCTGGGATCGAGCCCCACATCAGGCTCCTCTGC
Organism: Ailuropoda melanoleuca; assembly: GCF_002007445.2. Classification (NCBI taxonomy): domain Eukaryota; kingdom Metazoa; phylum Chordata; class Mammalia; order Carnivora; family Ursidae; genus Ailuropoda; species Ailuropoda melanoleuca. The sequence goes on from NC_048222.1 coordinate 74,392,159, forward strand.
TATGAGCCTGCTTCTTCCTCTCCCACTCCCCCTGCTTCTGTTCCCTCTCTCGCTGGCTGTCTCTATCTCTGTCAAATAAACAAATAAAATCTTTAAAAAAAAAAAAAAACAAAGGATGACTGAGAAATTGTCACACTCAAGGGGAGATTAAGGAAAGACAACTAAATATAATGTGGTATCCTAAATGAGATTTTGAAGAGAAAAACAACATTAGGTAAAATCTAAGAAAATTTGAATTAAATATGGATTTTAGTTAATAATATATCAATATTAGTTCATTAATTATGGTAAATGTACCACACTAATAACTGACGTTAATAATAGGGAAACCTGGGTGTGGCATACATGGGAACTCTGTTTTATATCTGTAATTTTTCTGTATATCTAAAATTATTTTAAAATTAAAAGATAGCGGATTTCACTTGAGGAAAAAAAAAAACAAGACGACAGCAGAGCAACCTCTTTAAAGAAATGGAGTAGAGGCACCTGGCTGGCTCAATCAGAAGAACATGCAACTCTTGATTTTGAGATTGCAGGTTCAGGCCCTGTGTTGGGTGTAGCAATTACTTAAAATAAATTTTAAAAATTTTTTAAAAGTCCTGTTGGGGCACCTGTGTGGCTCAGTCGGTTACACATCCTACTTTTGACATTGGCTCAGGTCATGATCTCAGGGTCTTGAGATCGAGCCCCATGTCAATCCCATGCTTGGGATTTTCTCTCTCCCTGTCCCTCTGCCCCTCCCCCCCCCTAAAAAAAGTCTGAAAGAAAGAAAGAAAGAAAGAAAGAAAGAAAGAAAGAAAGAAAGAAAGAAAGAAAGAAAAAGAGAGAGAGGGAGGAAGGGAGGGAGGAAGGAAGAAAGAAAGAAATGGAAAAGAAATGACGTAAAGGTTGGCTTGGAAGATGGCAGAGCAGGAGGACCCTAAGCTGGGTCCCATGGATACAACTAGATAACTCTCATCAGTGTAAATAACCCAGAAAACAACCTAAAGACTGGGCAGAACAAACTCCACAACTAAAGGTAGAGAAGAAACCACACAGAAGAAGGTAATAAGGGTGAAGACATGGTTTGGGAGCAAAATGGTCCAGGGACATTCGCAGTGGGGAGGGAGCTGGTGGCACTTCGTGGGTGGAAAACAGACTTTCACACCAGGGAGCCCATAAACAGGGAGGACAAATCCCTGTAATGCTTACCTTTGAAAGTGAGAAGGTAGTTTATAGGTTTCCAGGAAGGCCTCCATCTCTTCCAGATTGCTTAATTTATTGGCATAAAGCTGTTGATAAAAGTTTCTAATAATCCCTCCTATTTCATTGGTGTTGGTTGTGACCTCTCCCTTTTCATTCATAATTTCATTAATTTGGGTCCTTTCTCTATTCTTTTGGATAAGTCTTGCCAGTGGTTTGTCTATTTTATTTATTCTTTCAAAGAACCAGTTTCTAGTTCTGTTGATCTGCTCTACTGTGCTCCTAGTTTCTAATTCTTTGATCTCTGCTCTAATCTTGATCAACTGCTTTCTCGTGTGTGGATTAGGCCTGTTCTTCTGTTGCTGTTCCAGCTTCTTGAGGTGAGACTGTAAAAACTGCATTTTAGATTTTTCTATTCTTTTGAGTGAGGCTTGGATGGCTATGTATTTTCCCCTTAGGACTGCCTTTGCAGTGTCCCCTAGGTTTTGGACCATTCTGTTTTCATTCTCGTTGGTCTCCATAAATTGTTTAAATTGATTTTTGATTTCCTGGTTTATCGAATCATTCTTGAGCAGGATGGTTCTTAGTCTCCAAGTGTTTGAGTTTCTTCCAACTTTTTCTTTGTGGTTGAGTTCCAATTTCAAAGCATTGTGGTCTGAGAATATGCAGGGAATAATTTCAGTCTTTTGGTATCGGTTGAGACCTGTTTTGTGACCCAGAGCATGGTCTATTCTTGAGAATGTTCCATGGGCATTAGAATAGAATGAGTATTCTTTCATTCTGGGGTGTACTGTTCTATATATATCTATGAGGTCCATCTGGTCCAGTATATCATTCAAAGCCCTTGTTTCTTTGTTGATTTTCTGCTTAGTTGATCTATTCTATGAGGCCAATATTACCTTGATCCCCAAACCAGGCAAAGACCCCATCAAAAAGGAGAATTACAGGCCTATTTCTCTGATGAATATGGACACCAAAATTCTCAACAAGTTCTTGCTAATAGGATCCAACAGTACATTAAAAGGATTATCCATCATGACCAAGTGGGATTCATCCCTGGGATGCAAGAGTGGTTCAACATTCACAAATCGATCAGTGTGATAGATGATATCAACAAGAAAAAAGGCAAAAATCATATGATCCTCTCAATAGATGCAGAAAAAGCATTTGACAAAATACAGCATCCTTTCCTGATTAAAACCCTTCAGAGTGTAGGGATAGAGGGTACATTTCTCAATCTCATAAAAATCATCTATGAAAAGCCTACAGCAAATATCATTCTAAATGGGGAAAAGCTGGAAGCGTTTCCCTTAAGATCAGCAACACGACAAGGATGTCCACTCTCGCCACTATTACTCAACACAGTACTAGAAGTCCTTGCAACAGCAATCAGACAACAAAAAGGGATAAAAGGTATCCAAATTGGCAAAGAAGAGGTCAAACTGTCTCTCTTTGCAGATGATGTGATACTGTACACGGAAAACCCAAAAGAATCCACCCCCAAACTACTAGAAGTTCTAGAGCAATTCAGTAATGTGGCGGGATACAAAATCAATGCTCAGAAATCAGTTGCATTTCTATACACGAACAATGAGACTGAAGAAAGAGAAATTAGGGAATCCATTCCATTTACAATAGCACCAAAAATCATATGTTATCNCCCAAACTATTAGAAGTTATAGAGCAATTCAGTAATGTGGCGGGATACAAAATCAATGCTCAGAAATCAGTTGCATTTCTATACACGAACAATGAGACTGAAGAAAGAGAAATTAGGGAATCCATTCCATTTACAATAGCACCAAAAATCATATGTTATCTTGGAATTAACTTAACCAGAGGCATAAAGGATTTATATTCTAGAAACTACAAATCACTCTTGAAAGACGTTGAAGAAGACACAAAAAGATGGGAAAATATTCCATGCTCGTGGATCAGAAGAATTAACATAGTTAAAATGCCCATGCTACCCAGAGCAATCTACACTTTCAATGCTATCCCGATCAAAATACCAATGACATTTTTCAAAGAACTGGAACAAACAGCCCTTAAATTTGTGTGGAACCAGAAAAGGCCACGAATCTCCAAGGAACTGTTGAAAAGGAAAAACAAAACTGGGGGCATCACAATGCCGGATTTCAAGTTGTACTACAAGCTGTGATCACAAAGACAGCATGGTACTGGCACAAAAACAGACACAAAGACCAATGGAACAGAATAGAGAACCCAGAAATGGACCCTCGGCTCTTTGGGCAACTAATCTTTGATAAAGCAGGAAAAAACATCCGGTGGAAAAAAGACAGTCTCTTCAATAAATGGTGCTGGGAAAATTGGACAGCTACATGCAAAAGAATGAAACTTGACCACTCTCTCACACCATACACAAAAATAAACTCCAAATGGATGAAAGACCTCAATGTGAGACAGGAATCCATCAAAATTCTAGAGGAGAACATAGGCAACAACTTCTATGACATCGGCCAGAGCAACCTTTTTCACGACACATCTCCAAAGGCAAGAGAAATNGGGGGATGTACTGTATGGTGACTAACATAATATAATAATAAAATTTTTTAAAAAATTGAGCTACCCTATCATCCAGCCATTGCACTACTAGGTATTTACCCCAAAGATACAGACGTAGTGAAGTAAGAGCCATGTGCACCCCAATGTTCATAGCAGCATTGTCCACAATAGCTAAATCGTGGAAGGAGCCGAGATGCCCTTCAACAGATGACTGGATTAAGAAGCTGTGGTCCATATATACAATGGAATATTACTCAGCTATCAGAAAGAACGAATTCTCAACATTTGCTGCAACATGGACGGCACTGGAGGAGATAATGCTAAGTGAAATAAGTCAAGCAGAGAAAGACAATTATCATATGATTTCTCTCATCTATGGAACATAAGAACTAGGAAGATCGGTAGGAGAAGAAAGGGATAAAGAAAGGGGGGGTAATCAGAAGGGGGAATGAAACATGAGAGACTATGGACTATGAGAAGCAAACTGAAGACTTCAGAGGACAGGGGGTGAGGGAATGGGATAGACTGGTGATGGGTAGTAAGGAGGGCACGTATTGCATGGTGCACTGGGTGTTATATGCAACTAATGAAGCATCGAACTTTGCATTGGAATCGGGGGATGTACTGTATGGTGACTAACATAATATAATAATAAAATTTTTTAAAAAATTGAGCTACCCTATCATCCAGCCATTGCACTACTAGGTATTTACCCCAAAGATACAGACGTAGTGAAGTAAGAGCCATGTGCACCCCAATGTTCATAGCAGCATTGTCCACAATAGCTAAATCGTGGAAGGAGCCGAGATGCCCTTCAACAGATGACTGGATTAAGAAGATGTGTTCCAGGGGCGCCTGGGTGGCGCAGTCATTAAGCATCTGCCTTTGGCCCAGGGCATGATCCCAGCATTCTGGGATCGAACCCCACATCAGTCTCCTCCGCTGGGAGCCTGCTTCATACTATCCCACTCCCCCTGCTTGTGTTCCCTCTCTCACTGGCTGTCTCTGTCAAATAAATAAATAAAATCTTCAAAAAAAAA